>NW_017696118.1:0-3364 GCF_001879085.1 Nicotiana attenuata
CAATCCCTGAGTTGAGATTTTTAGACACAGGGCCTCCATTCCCTAGTCGCCTTTTTTACCAACATTAGGGCTCCAATCCCTGAGTTGAGCTTTTTAGACATAGGGCCTCCATTCCCTAGTCGCCTTTTTGCAAACATTAGGGCTCCAATTCTCTGAGTTGAGCTTTTTAGACAAAGGGCCTCCATTCCCTAGTCGCCTTTTGCCAACATTAGGGCTCCAATCCCTGAGTTGAGCATTTTAGACATAGAGCCTTCATTCCCTAGTCGCCTTTTTGCCAACATTAGGGCTCCAATCCCTGAGTTTGGTTTTTAGACATAGGGCCTCCATTCCCTAGTCGCCTTTTGCCAACATTAGGGCTCCAATCCCTGAGTTGAGCCTTTTTAGACATAGGGCCTCCATTCCCTAGTCGCCTTTTGCCAACATTAGGGCTCCAATCCCTGAGTTGTGCCTTTTTAGACATAGGGCCTCCATTCCCTAGTCGCCTTTTGCCAACATTAGGGCTCCAATCCCTGAGTTGTGCCTTTTTAGACATAGGGCCTCCATTCCCTAGTCGCCTTTTGCCAACATTAGGGCTCCAATCCCTGAGTTGTGCCTTTTTAGACATAGGGCCTCCATTCCCTAGTCGCCTTTTGCCAACATTAGGGCTCCAATCCCTGAGTTGTGCCTTTTTAGACATAGGGCCTCCATTCCCTAGTCGCCTTTTGCCAACATTAGGGCTCCAATCCCTGAGTTGTGCCTTTTTAGACATAGGGCCTCCATTCCCTAGTCGCCTTTTGCCAACATTAGGGCTCCAATCCCTGAGTTGTGCCTTTTTAGACATAGGGCCTCCATTCCCTAGTCGCCTTTTGCCAACATTAGGGCTCCAATCCCTGAGTTGTGCCTTTTTAGACATAGGGCCTCCATTCCCTAGTCGCCTTTTGCCAACATTAGGGCTCCAATCCCTGAGTTGTGCCTTTTTAGACATAGGGCCTCCATTCCCTAGTCGCCTTTTGCCAACATTAGGGCTCCAATCCCTGAGTTGTGCCTTTTTAGACATAGGGCCTCCATTCCCTAGTCGCCTTTTGCCAACATTAGGGCTCCAATCCCTGAGTTGTGCCTTTTTAGACATAGGGCCTCCATTCCCTAGTCGCCTTTTGCCAACATTAGGGCTCCAATCCCTGAGTTGTGCCTTTTTAGACATAGGGCCTCCATTCCCTAGTCGCCTTTTGCCAACATTAGGGCTCCAATCCCTGAGTTGTGCCTTTTTAGACATAGGGCCTCCATTCCCTAGTCGCCTTTTGCCAACATTAGGGCTCCAATCCCTGAGTTGTGCCTTTTTAGACATAGGGCCTCCATTCCCTAGTCGCCTTTTGCCAACATTAGGGCTCCAATCCCTGAGTTGTGCCTTTTTAGACATAGGGCCTCCATTCCCTAGTCGCCTTTTGCCAACATTAGGGCTCCAATCCCTGAGTTGTGCCTTTTTAGACATAGGGCCTCCATTCCCTAGTCGCCTTTTGCCAACATTAGGGCTCCAATCCCTGAGTTGTGCCTTTTTAGACATAGGGCCTCCATTCCCTAGTCGCCTTTTGCCAACATTAGGGCTCCAATCCCTGAGTTGTGCCTTTTTAGACATAGGGCCTCCATTCCCTAGTCGCCTTTTGCCAACATTAGGGCTCCAATCCCTGAGTTGTGCCTTTTTAGACATAGGGCCTCCATTCCCTAGTCGCCTTTTGCCAACATTAGGGCTCCAATCCCTGAGTTGTGCCTTTTTAGACATAGGGCCTCCATTCCCTAGTCGCCTTTTGCCAACATTAGGGCTCCAATCCCTGAGTTGTGCCTTTTTAGACATAGGGCCTCCATTCCCTAGTCGCCTTTTGCCAACATTAGGGCTCCAATCCCTGAGTTGTGCCTTTTTAGACATAGGGCCTCCATTCCCTAGTCGCCTTTTGCCAACATTAGGGCTCCAATCCCTGAGTTGTGCCTTTTTAGACATAGGGCCTCCATTCCCTAGTCGCCTTTTGCCAACATTAGGGCTCCAATCCCTGAGTTGTGCCTTTTTAGACATAGGGCCTCCATTCCCTAGTCGCCTTTTGCCAACATTAGGGCTCCAATCCCTGAGTTGTGCCTTTTTAGACATAGGGCCTCCATTCCCTAGTCGCCTTTTGCCAACATTAGGGCTCCAATCCCTGAGTTGTGCCTTTTTAGACATAGGGCCTCCATTCCCTAGTCGCCTTTTGCCAACATTAGGGCTCCAATCCCTGAGTTGTGCCTTTTTAGACATAGGGCCTCCATTCCCTAGTCGCCTTTTGCCAACATTAGGGCTCCAATCCCTGAGTTGTGCCTTTTTAGACATAGGGCCTCCATTCCCTAGTCGCCTTTTGCCAACATTAGGGCTCCAATCCCTGAGTTGTGCCTTTTTAGACATAGGGCCTCCATTCCCTAGTCGCCTTTTGCCAACATTAGGGCTCCAATCCCTGAGTTGTGCCTTTTTAGACATAGGGCCTCCATTCCCTAGTCGCCTTTTGCCAACATTAGGGCTCCAATCCCTGAGTTGTGCCTTTTTAGACATAGGGCCTCCATTCCCTAGTCGCCTTTTGCCAACATTAGGGCTCCAATCCCTGAGTTGTGCCTTTTTAGACATAGGGCCTCCATTCCCTAGTCGCCTTTTGCCAACATTAGGGCTCCAATCCCTGAGTTGTGCCTTTTTAGACATAGGGCCTCCATTCCCTAGTCGCCTTTTGCCAACATTAGGGCTCCAATCCCTGAGTTGTGCCCTTTTAGACATAGGGCCTCCATTCCCTAGTCGCCTTTTGCCAATATTAGGGCTCCAATCCCTGGGTTGTGCCTTTTTAGACATAGGGCCTCCACTCCCAAGTCTCCTTTTGCACACATTAAGGCTCCAATCCCTGAGTTGTGCCTTTTTAGACATAGGGCCTCCATTCCCTAGTCACCTTTTGCCAACATTTGGGCTCCAATCCTTGAGTTGAGTTTTTAGACATAGGGCCTCCATTCCCTAGTCGCCTTTTACCATCATTTGGGCTACAATCCCTGAGTTGAGCTTTTTAGACATAGGGCCTCCATTCCGTAGTCGCCTTTTTGCAAACATTAGGGCTCCAATTCTCTGAGTTGAGCTTTTTAGACATAGGGCCTCCATTCCCTAGTCGCCTTTTTGCCAACATTAGGGCTTCAATCCCTGAGTTGAGATTTTTAGACATAGGGCCTCCATTCCCTAGTCGCCTTTTTATGCCAACATTAGGGCTCCCACCCTGAGTTGAGATTATTAGACATAGGACCTCCATTCCCTAGTAGCCTTTTTGCAAACATTAGGGCTCCAATTCTCTGAGTTGAGCTTTTTAGACATAGGGCCTCCATTCCCTGGTCGCCT
>NW_017696119.1:0-3364 GCF_001879085.1 Nicotiana attenuata
AACTTTGGAACCGTTCTGGTGGGCTCATTGCCGAGCCATTATATCATCTGCCCTAGTTTCACTTTTTTGGGAGAATTGGGATTTTTGTTTTGGTGTGACTGAACCCCAGAGAGAGGCTGCCTACGTATCTTTTCGGAATCAAGTCAGACGTAGTTCAGGGAAACATTTTGTTTTTGTTGTTTTTGTTGTTATTTTTTCTGTTTTGCTTTATTTTCTCTTTCTTTTTCCTTTCCTTTTGTCCTCTCTCTTTTTCGTTTTTTTTTATTTTCACTTCAATTTCTTTTTCTTTTTCTTTTTTTTTCTTTTTTTTAATACTTCTCTTTTTTCTTCTCTCTTTTTTTTTCATTTCATTTTTCAATAACACTTCCAGGTTCCAAAGAGGGTAATCAAAGAATGGGAGCAGGCTCAAAGGGTTTGCAAAGGGTTGGTAGTGTTTGGGTAGCGAGAATGAGAGCCTTCGTCATCCCAATTGAACAAAGTCATTGTTGCAGAAAGCCTAAACATAGTACCTTTTTTACTACATCCGCATTCACAACTGCTTCGGGATCATTTCCTTCGATGTCGCCCAGATACAATGCTCCTCTCGGCAATATCTTTCTGATGATGTATGGGCCCTTCCAATTAGGAGCAAACTTTCCTTTTGCTTCCTGGTGATGAGGAAGAATGCGCCTTAACACAAGTTGTCCCACTTCAAAATTCGTGGGCCGCACTTTCCTGTTATAAGCACGGGCCATTCTTTGTTGGTACAACTGCCCGTGGCAGACTGCAGCCATTCGCTTTTCATCAATCAGAGTCAGCTGTTCTAGACGAGTCTTGACCCACTCACTGTATTCAATTTCAGCTTCAACAATGATCCGGAGAGAGGGGATTTCAACTTCCGCAGGTATTACGGCTTCAGTGCCATAGACCAAAAGGTATGGGGTTGCTCCAACCGATGTGCGCACCGTAGTGCGATATCCCAATAATGCAAAAGGCAACTTTTCATGCCACTGCCTAGAGCTTTGAATCATTTTTCTCAAAATCTTCTTGATGTTCTTGTTTGTTGCTTCGACAGCACCATTGGCTTTAGGTCGATAAGGGGTAGAGTTCCTATGCGTTATTTTGAATTGTTCGCATGTTTCCTCCATCAAAAGACTATTAAGGTTTGCAGCATTATCTGTGATGATAGTTGTTGGAATACCAAATCGACAGATAAGATTGGAGTGCACGAAATCTACCACAGCTTTCTTGGTGACGGATTTGAGAGTGACGACTTCAACCCATTTTGTAAAGTAGTCAATGGCAACCAATATGAATCTATGTCCATTTGAGGCTTTTGGCTCAATTGGCCCAATGACGTCTATGCCCCAAGCAACAAATGGCCAAGGTGCTGACATGGGATGCAATTCTGTGGGGGGTGCATGAATCAAATCACCGTGCACCTGACACCGATGACACTTCCGAACAAAACTGAAATAGTCTTTTTCCATGGTTATCCAGTAGTAGCCTGCTCGGAGGATTTTCTTTGCCAAAACATACCCGTTCATGTAGGGTCCACACACTCCTGCATGTACTTCATGCGTGATCCTTCCGGCCTCTTCGGCATCAACATATCTTAGCAAGTTGAGATCTGGGGTCCTTTTGTACAAGACATCACCACTTAAAAAGAAACCACTCGCGTGCCGTCTAATGGTTCTCTTTTGGTCTCCACTGGCTTGCTCGGGGTATTCTTGCGTTTTTAGAAACCTTTTGATGTCATGGTACCATGGATGGGTGTTTGGTTCTGCCTCAACCGTATTACAGTAACCGTGCCTTTCCCTGATTTGGATTTCCAAGGGATCAATATGGGCGTTGCCTGGGTAGGGCAACATCGAGGCCAGAGTGGCGAGTGCATCAGCTAGTTCATTGTGACAACGAGGGATATACCTGAACTCTATTGACTTGAACCACTTGCTACGATCTTCCACATGTTTCCGATAGGGAATAAGGTTAACATCTCGGGTTTCCCATTCTCTCTGGGCTTGCCGGATAATTAGATCTGAGTCTCCCATAATCAACAACTCTTCGACATCTTGGTCGATCGTCATATTCATACCCATAAGGCATGCTTCATACTCAGCAGTGTTGTTTGTGCCGAAAAACCGAAGCCTGGTTGTGGCTGGATAGTGCTGACCAGTGGGTGAGATCAAGATTGCCCCAATTCCCATACCTTTTGCGTTTACCGCTCCGTCAAAAAACATCTTCCAAGCAGTAGTATCCTCGGATATTGCCTCGACTGAGTTTACCTCTTCATATGGGAAGTAAGTGTTCAAAGGTTGGTACTCGTCATCAACCGGGTTTTCAGCCAAATGATCTGCCAATGCCTGAGCTTTCATTGCCGTGCGAGTGACATAGACTATGTCAAATTCAGTGAGTAGAATCTGCCATTTTGTTAATCTCCCTATGGGCATTGGTTTCTGGAATATGTATTTCAAAGGATCCAACCTGGTTATGAGGTAAGTGGTGTAGGCTTGCAGATAGTGTCTCAGCTTCTGAGCGACCCAAGTTAAGGCACAACAGGTTCTTTCCAACAGAGTATACTTAGCTTCATAGCTGGTAAACTTTTTGCTCAGATAGTAGATCGCCTGTTCTTTCTTTCTGGTTACATCATGTTGCCCGAGGACACAGCCAAAAGAATTTTCCAAGACTGTCAGCTACATGAACAGAGGTCTCCCTGGCTTTAGTGGGACCAAGATTGGCGGATTTGACAGATATTCCTTGATCTTATCAAAAGCTTCTTGACATTCGTCCGTCCATTTGATCGCTGCATCTTTCTTCAACAATATGAATATGGGCTCACATGTAGATGTCAACTGAGTAATGAACCGGCTGATATAGTTTAATCTGCCCAACAAACTCATCACATCTTTCTTGGTTCTCGGAGGAGGCAAATCCCGGATAGATTTTATCTTTGTTGGATCTAACTCAATACCTCTTCGGCTGACTATAAAGCCCAAAAGTTTGCCCGATGGGACTCCAAACGTACATTTGGCTGGGTTCAGCTTCAAATCATATTTGCGCAACCGTTCAAAGAATTTCCTTAGGTCCCGAACGTGATCGTCCTAGGTTTTGGATTTGATAATCACATCATCCACATACACCTCTATCTCTTGATGCATCATATCATGGAAAATGGTGGTCATGGCCCTCATGTAGGTTGCCCCAGCATTCTTCAAACCAAACGGCATGACTCTGTAATAGTATGTACCCCAAGTTGTGGTAAAAGCTGTTTTCTCGGCATCTTCTTCATCCATCAACACCTGGTGATATCCTGCGTAACAATCCACGAGGACTGTATCTCATGCTTAGCGCAGTTATCAACAAGGATGTGGATGTTTGGGCAAGG
>NW_017696120.1:0-3364 GCF_001879085.1 Nicotiana attenuata
CATCGGGGCTACAATAGATGAAAACCCTCCACAAACTGACGGTAGATCCTGCTAACCCCAAGAAACTCCGGATCTCTGTAGCTGATGCTGGTCTAGGCCAGTTCTTGACTGCCTCTATCTTCTTTGGGTCCACCTGAATACCCTCAGCTGATACAACGTGACCCAGGAATGCAACTGAACTCAGCCAGAACTCACACTTGGAGAACTTGGCATATAACTGACTATCCCTCAGAGTCTGAAGAACCACTCTAAGGTGCTGCTCGTGCTCCTCCTGGCTGCGGGAGTACACCAAAATATCATCAATAAAGACTATCACGAACATGTCCAAATATGGCCTGAACACTCGGTTCATCAACTCCATAAATGCTGCTGGGGCATTGGTCAACCCAAATGACATAACCAGGAACTCGTAATGCCCATACCGAGTGCGGAAGGCTGTCTTAGGGACATCGGATGCCCTAATCCTCAACTGATGGTAGCCAGATCGCAAGTCAATCTTGGAGAATACCCTGGCACCCTGAAGCTGGTCGAACAAATCATCAATCCTCGGCAGTGGGTAATTATTCTTGACCGTTATCTTGTTCAATTGCCGGTAATCAATACACATCCTCATTGACCCATCCTTCTTCTTGACAAATAACACCGGCGCACCCTAAGGAGACACACTGGGTCTAATGAAACCCTTCTCCAGCAAATCTTGCAACTGTTCTTTTAACTCCTTCAACTCAGGCGGGGCCATACGTTACAACGGGATAGAAATGGGCTGAGTGCCCGGAGCCAAATCAATGCAGAAGTCAATATCCCTGTCGGGTGGCATGCCCGGCAGGTCTGAAGGGAACATCCAGAACTCACGAACAACGGGCACAGAATCGATAAAGGAAACCTCAGCACTAGAATCACGAACATACGCCAAGTAGACCAAACACCCTTTCTCGGCCATACGCCGAGCCTTCACATACGATATAATACTGCAGGTAGAATGACCAGGAGTCCCTATCCACTCTAAACGAGGCAAACTCGGTAAAGCTAAGGTCACAGTCTTGGCATGACAGTCCAAGGTAGCGTGATAAGGTGATGACCAGATACGGCACAAAATAAAACCGAAACTTCTCTACCACAAACCAGAACAGCACCTGCATCTCCACCTCTAATACATTTACCTCCACCTCTCGCATCTCTACCTCCACCTCTCGCATCTCTACCTCCACCTCTAATACCTTTACCTCCACAAAGCCTCCGAAGACGTAGCTGATCTATTGCCAGTCCGCTGCTGCTCGGCAGAAGAAGCGGTACATGACCTCGCCATTCACGAAAGGACAAAAGTGGAGGTTTCAATTTAGCATTGAGAGAACAAAATCGCACGACAGGGAAGAATAGAAGTGAAACTTTTCCTAACTCTGTAGCCTTTGGGGGATAAATACAGACGTCTCCGTACCGATCCCTCAGACTCTACTGAGTTTGTCTGTGAGTTGTGAGACCTATGTAACCTAGTGCTCTGATACCAACTTGTCACGACCCGGATTTTCCCACCATCGGAGTCGTGATGGCGCCTACTCGTGGTAGCTAGGCAAGCCAACTTATTTACCTTCCCATCATTAAGCAATTATTTTTAACAGTTTATAGCATCAATGTAGAACACGAAATTTAATAATAATAATAGCGGAAGTCTAATTCATAAGTCTGAATCAAAACGCGGAATAGTCAACAATAGCCTCTACCCAATATTTGGTGTCACATTACTCACGAACCACTAAGAATAAACTAAATACAAAGGTCTGAAAGAAATATAACAGCTGTCTGTCTCGAAAACAATGAGGCAACAGTCACAAGGAAAATATAAAGAAGAGACGCCGGGCCTGCGGACGCCTGCAAGGCTACCTCAGTCTCGTGAATAGGAAAGTCTGCTCTCGATCTACTGCTGCTGCTTCTCCTCAAAACCTGGATCTGTGCAGAAATGACAAAAGTGTAGCATCAGCACAACCGACCCCATGTGCTGGTAAGTGTCTAGCCTAACCCCGGCGAAGTAGTGACGAGGCTAGACTGGACATCACATAAACCTGTGCAGTTATAACTATACATCGGGAATCGAATACCAAGTAATTAACAACATGGGAGGGGAGACATGCTATGGGGAGATACAATATTAACAGTAACCCAGGGTAACAAACTAAAGCAACTTAGATCAACCATAACAAGGAACCGATACTCAATATAAACACAGGGCATCAAATAACTCTTGCGGCGTGCAACCCGCTCCATAATTACCATTGTTGCGGCGTGCAACCCGCTCCACAAATACCACTGTTGCGGCGTGCAACCCGACCCACATCATTTATCATGTATCATTGTTGCGGCGCGCAACCCGACCCTCACATATTATTGTTGCGGCGTGCAACCCGACCCTCACATATTATTGTTGCGGCGTGCAACCCGATCCTCAATATCATTGTTGCGGCGTGCAACCCGCTCCACCAAGATCATATTTCCTCATCCAAACCACAGTCACAAATACGGGGCAAGAGAGTAAATAAACAATAATGAAAATCCCGGCAAGGGAATACACATGACAAACAACTTAATAATCTCAGTATCCCGGCAAGGGAGAGAAAAAAAATAAAAACTACAACAGAATCAACAAAAAGTCCGGCAAGGGAATAACCAGTAACTCTTTCCCTTTCTTTCTTTTCTTACTCCACGATATCACTGGAGCCCAAGCTCCAAGAAATTCTTATCTCATATTCCGTCACGAACAACAATATAACGACATTCCAGTGAGGGAACAAAACATCATCTCAAATATCCCGGCAATGGAATTACTATACCCACATTAGTTCCAACATCTAACCACCACATTAGTTCCAACATCTAACCACCACAGCTATAACCAACCTATTACCACACTTGACCACCTCAGCTATTTCTAACCGACTACCACACCCAACCACCCCATCTATAACTATAGTCATCATACGACACAAGGAAAACATTAACCTAAGCGACCCTAGTATCCGTTAAGAACACAATGCAGAGGAATCACAACCCAACAAATAGCCCGCCAAGAGGGCAACATAATGATCTCTCCTCTTTCTCACTTTTACTTCACAATTCTTTTTACAACTCGAGCAGATGCTCCAGAGGTTCAATTATCACTTATACTTTCGCAATTCGTTCTACAACTGGAGCCGACGCTCCTCAATGAATCAAGTCATTTCATATACTTTCAATATTCGTATCACAGTTCGAGCCAATGCTCCCAAGAATCAAATTATCATATCACCATTCACATGTTATTCACAACATATAGAAATATTCCAATAACATGAATTCCAGAATCAGTTCATGATAATCACATTATAAGGACTCA
>NW_017696121.1:0-3364 GCF_001879085.1 Nicotiana attenuata
GACTCGGGTGTTAATTGATAATGGGTCTAGTGCCAACATTTGCCCTCTTTCCACTCTAGAGAAGTTGCAAGTTGACAGGGAAAGAATTCATAAAAATAGCATCTGTGTACGGGGATTTGACGGCGGAAGGAAAGACACGGTGGGAGATATTGTGTTGGAGCTAACAATAGGACCTGTGGAATTCACTATGGAGTTTCAAGTGCTCGATGTCAGTGTTTCCTACAATCTTTTATTGGGACGGCCCTGGATTCATGCCGCAAAGGCAGTACCGTCTACTTTGCATCAAATGGTCAAGTTTGAATGGGATCGGCAGGAGATTGTGGTTCATGGAGAGGACAATTCTTGTAATGCTATTACATCTTTCGAGGAAGTTGAAAATGACAAAGGTCCATGGGTGTACCAAGTCATGGACACAGTGCCAGTTGATAAAATCCTGGAAGGGGAGTGTGTTCCTACGCCCAAGATAGCTGCCGCATCTGTTATGGTAGCCTCAGAGATGATAAGGAATGGATTCTTGCCAGGAAAAGGGTTAGGTGCTTCACTGCAAGGAATCATACAGCCAGTGTCTCTCCCCGGAAATCCAGACACTTTTGGGTTAGGTTTCAAACCCACTTCTGTTGACATAAGGAGAGCCAAAATGATGAAGAAGAGAGTGTGGACCCTTCCAAAACCTATTCCTCGCCTTTCCCGTTCCTTCGTCCGGCCTGGTACTAAACGACGCCCAGCAACAGCAATGCCAAATTCTGTGGTGATAGAACCTGACAAGGAGATGATCGCAAGGTTCGAGAGGGTGTTCGATGAAGTGAATATGGTGGAACCCGGCGAAGGTCCGAGTAAGGTTGATGTGCAGTTCGTGGGGTCTCAGGCTAAGCTCAATAACTGGGAAGCTACTCCTCTTCCAATTTGGAAGGAGTCGTGGTAGTTAATTTTTGATTTTTCTTTGAGTACTAAATCTGGATTATTTCCAGGGTTGTAATTCAGATTTCTATGTTCCGTCCATTTGGATGAGTTAACCCTTGTTATCTTACGATTCTAATGAAATGCAATGTCCTCTTTTCTTCTTTCCTGATCGCCTTTATTTTGTTTTCTTTTCTCTCTTGTACGGTCCCTTTTATGCTGGTTTCAATGATGTATCATGCATTAGGAGTCTCCGGCCTAGTCTTGATAATCAATGTGAAATAGTAGTACAGGAAATTGAGTGTGATGGCGAGAGGGAATACGATGACGAGGAAGCTTTGGAAGAAATCAGTAAAGAGTTAAATCAATTTGAGGAAAAACCCAAGCCTAACTTGAATGACACAGAGGCAATCAATCTAGGGGATCGGGAGAATGTTCGGGAAACAAAAATAAGTGTCCATTTGGAAGCCCCACTCAGGGAGGAGATAATTGAATTGTTGTTTGAATACAAAGATGTTTTTGCATGGTCATATGATGACATGCCAGGTTTAAGTACCGATTTGGTGGTCCACAAATTGCCCGTTCATTCGGAATGCTCGCCTGTCAAGCAGAAGTTGAGGAAATTTAAAACAGATATCAGTGTGAAAATCAAAGAAGAAGTTACCAAGCAGCTTGAGGCGAAGGTCATACGAGTTACTCGATATCCTACCTAGTTAGCTAATGTGGTGCCTGTACCAAAGAAGGATGGGAAGACCAGAGTGTGTGTTGATTACCGTGATCTCAATAAGGCGAGCCCGAAAGACAACTTCCCACTTCCAAACATCCATATATTGATTGACAATTGTGCCAAACATGAGATTGCTTCCTTCGTGGATTGTTATGCGGGTTATCACCAGATTTTGATGGATGAGGAGGATGCGGAAAAGACAGCATTCATCACACCTTGGGGAACGTACTGTTACAGGGTCATGCCATTTGGGTTGAAGAACGCAGGGGCAACGTATATGAGGGCAATGACTACCATGTTCCATGATATGATACATCAGGAAATCGAGGTCTATGTGGACGACGTGATCATAAAGTCGAGGAAACAATGTGACCATGTTAGGGATTTGAGGAAATTCTTCCAGAGGCTCCGCAGGTACAACCTCAAGCTTAATCCAGCAAAATGTGCGTTTGGAGTTCCATCGAGGAAGTTATTGGGATTCGTGGTAAGTCGGCGCGGTATCGAATTAGACCCGTCTAAGATCAAAGCCATCCAAGGGTTACCACCGCCAAGGAACAAGAAAGATGTGATGAGTTTGCTTGGCTGGTTGAATTACATCAGCAGGTTCATTGCCCAGCTTACAACTACTTGTGAACCCATTTTCAAGTTGTTAAAGAAAGAGGCTGCGGTCAGATGGACGGACGAATGTCAAGCAGCATTTGATAAGATCAAGAGGTATTTGGCTAGTCCACCAGTGTTGGTCCCGCCAGAGCCAGGAAGGCCCTTGATCCTTTACCTGACTGTGTTAGACAATTCGTTTGGTTGTGTACTGGGGCAGCATGACATCACAGGAAGGAAAGAGCAGGCGATTTATTACCTCAGCAAGAAGTTCACATCATATGAGGTAAAATACACTCAACTCGAGAGGACGTGTTGTGCTTTAACCTGGGTAGTGCAAAAGTTGAAACATTACTTGTCAGCATATACTACCTATCTCATCTCTCGGTTGGACCCATTGAAGTATATTTTTCAAAAGCCCATGCCTACAGGGAGACTGGCGAAATGGCAAATCCTGCTTACAGAATTTGATATTGTCTACGTAACTCGGACTGCAACGAAAGCACAAGCGTTGGCTGATCATCTAGCTGAGAATCCCGTTGATGACGAATATGAGCCTTTAAAGACATACTTCCCGGACGAGGAGGTAATGCATGTTGAAGGATTAGAACAGGTCGAGAAGCCTGGATGGAAACTGTTCTTTGATGGAGCTGCCAATGCCAAGGGTGTCGGAATAGGAGCAGTACTGATTTCTGAGACAGGGCAGCACTACCCTATCACTGCTCAACTTTGTTTCTATTGCACCAATAACATGGCTGAGTACGAAGCCTGTATCCTGGGACTGAGATTGGCTATAGACATGGGTGTCCAGGAAATCTTGGTCATGGGTGACTCGGATCTTCTTGTACACCAGATTCAGGGAGAGTGGGAGACACGAGATTTGAAGCTCATACCATACCGGTAGTGCTTGCATGAACTTCGTCAACGATTCCAATCAATAGATTTCAAACACATTCCAAGGATGCACAATGAGGTTGCCGACGCTTTGGCCACCTTGGCGTCAATGTTGCATCATCCGGACAAGGCTTACGTGGATCCATTACATATCCAGGTTCGAGATCAGCATGCCTATTGTAATGTGGCAGAGGAAGAATTTGATGGGGAGCCTTGGTTCCATGACATAAAATATCTCCGGATGGGAGT
>NW_017696122.1:0-3363 GCF_001879085.1 Nicotiana attenuata
ATAAGATGGAATTATTTGGTTCCTGACCCTGAACCACTTGTGAGGGGAGAAAATAATATACTTTGGTATATAACGTATATCAAACTGATATAGATAACTTTGTTCTCATAAGTAATTGTTTAGCTATTAAGTGGAGGCACTCAATAAATCATTTTGCTAAACCAACTGCGATGTAAACCAACTTATCATGATGAACTATCTTGAATAGAAAATCTGGAAATTATACTCGAAATTAAATTATTGAGCAAGTTACCTCGCAAACATCATGTTGCGGGTTAATAATAATCGCACATGTAACCATCTCATAGATGCATCTTATGTGGTATACATGGCAGGTGAATGGGCCCATATTCACCTTTGATATTTCCAGCATTCATGGGATTCAATCCCAATTTTAGTTGGTCTATTAATTAATAAGAACAAGCAACGTAAGAGAATCCGTAAAGAACTTTTTAGTTCTTTAATATTTACCCATATGAACTCTCTTTTATTTTTGCACATCTTACTTAAATTGATATGGCTAAACTAGTTATGCCAACTAAATAAATTATCAATATTGATAAATTTCAGATTTACACCATGACGTGTGCAATTATCAATAAACTCCAAGTTTCTTATGATATGGGTTTTTACATCAATAGCTACCGGCTCCTCCTCGTAAGACAGATCCTTGTCCAACTGGACAGTGCTGAAATCTAACACGTGGGCTGGATCGCCGTGATACCTCCGAAGCATGGACACATGAAACACTGGATGAACGGCTGACAAGCTGGGCGGCAAGGCAAGTCTGTAAGCCACCTCTCCCACACGATCGAGAATCTCAAATGGGCCAATGAACCTAGGGCTAAGCTTGCCCTTCTTCCCAAATCTCATCACGCCCTTCATAGGTGACACTCGGAGCAAGACCCGCTCACCAACCATGAAAGCTACATGTCACGACCCAAATTTCCATACCCGGTCGTGATGGCGCCTCTCGTGAAGACAAGGCCAGCCAACTTACCCAAATCATTTCTTTAACAGTTACTAAACATAAGTGAATAGAATAATACAACTTAACGGCCATAATAATCAGTATTTTCAACCCCACATAACCCGACCGGGGTGTCACAAGTCACGAGCATCTAAGGAGTAGGAACGCAACTACAGGGTCATATATATATATAAAATGAAATCTGGAATCCAAAAGATGAAGTACGGTGCCGCGAACGCTGGCGGTCACCTTGCTCAGCTACATTAGTATTACCTTCAGTCCGCTAATCACCCGCTATCGGGTGAACAATACCTGCAACTGCACGCGAGGTGCAGGGAGTAAAGTGAGTACTTCCAACTCAGTGGTAATAAGAGTAAATAATAACTGAGCGGTAAGAAATCACGTAAAAGCACTCCATCATGCTATATAAGATAGTGCAAATCTTTGAGAAAATAGTAAAACCGTGAAAATCCTTTAGAAAATATCTGGACTCAGTTAAAACTTCTTTTGAAAATATCCTTTCCAACAGTTAAGCAAATGAATGCGTAATCAGATAGTGCAAGTCAGCACATAAGTCAGCCCCTCGGGCACAGCACTCCACTAACAATTAACACCAGGGCGTCTGGTAAACAGTGCAAGAAGTAGAATGAATGCCAATGAATGAGAGTGCTGAATGTCATGACACGTATTACAAACAGGAACCAATGCATGAATGCAATGCAATGCATATGACCGCTGCGACGCGCAGCCCGATCCATTTGGGTACCCGCGCTCACTGTGGGGGTTCAGACTCCGGAGGGGCTCCTACAGCCCAAGTGCAATATCATCACAGTATCGCTGCGGCGTGCAGCCCGATCCATCCTCAGTCCAGAACATGCAAATGAGCCACTCGGGCAATGTCAAGTAATAGCTTTTAACTCAAAACATCAGAAAAATGCAATTTAAGTCTTTAAACTTTAGCCATATGACTGCACATTTCAAAACAGGGTTTAACTCAGGACTGAAATCATTTAATATGCTAAGTGTCATGAAAACAGTGATAATAATCCCTAAAGGATTTAAATAATCGGCACGAAGCCCAAAACATGGCAATCAACCCAAATCACGATAGCATCAAGTAGGTTTCAGTCAATTACGCAGTAAAATCAACAACCGGAACGGACCAAGTCGCAATCCCCAACGGTGCTCTACCCCACGCTCATACCTGGCGTGCAAGTCACCACAATACGGCACTATGATGTGCAAATCCGGGGTTTCAAACCCTCAGGATATCATTTACAAGTATTACTCACCTCGGACCGGTGAAATCCCTAGCTCGCGACGCCTTTGCCCCTCAATCGGCCTCCACGCACGTCGAATCTAACCAAAACCAGAGCGATTACATCACAATATGCTAAGGGAACAATACCCAATCGAAAACAATCGAAAATTAGCAAGAATCTCGAAACTAGCAAAACCCGAGCCCCGAGCCCGCTTCTCGAAAAATTACGAAATTTACATTACCGGATTCCTCGTCTCGCCACGAGTTCATACATACCAAGAACTCCCAAATCCGAGCTCAAGTGACCTATCAAATCCCAATTTAAAATATCAAAAACTCAAGCCCTAGCTTTTCCCCTTTTTGAAGAATTTCAACCAATTTCCATGTTAAATCTATCAAAGTTCCATGTATTTAGGCCAAGGGACTTACCTCTAATCACACCTAGTCGAAATCCCCCTTCAATTCCGTCCAATAGCTCCCAAGCTCGCTTAAAAATGGTGGAAATAACATAACCCTCGCGGAACAAAATGAATATAAAACTCCTACTGGCTTCAGGGGTTTCCGCTTCTGCGGTCCCCACGCCCGCTTCCGCGCACCGCTTCTGCGATTTTGTCCGTCTTACTGCGGAATTTCATTAAAACTCAAGGGCCGCTTCTGCGACACAAATTTCCGCTTCTGCGGAAGCTCACCTCCTGGCCAAACCTGCTTCTGCGACCGTCTGTCCGCTTCTGCGGACTCGCTTAAGCGAAAAGTGTTCTGCTTCTGCGGAATTGCCCAACTCCACTCCAGACCGCTTTTGCGACCAACATTACGCTTCTGCGGAACCGCTTATGCGGTCCATTTCCGCAGAAGCGAACATACCAGATACCAGCAAAATCTGCCATTTCCTCAACTTGAGTTTCATCACGATAGCCATCCGAAATCACCCCGAGGCCCCCGAGACCTCAACCAAAAGCACCAACATGTCTTAAATTATCATACGAACTTGCTCCAATCATCAAAACACACCTAACAACACTAAAATCATCAATTCACATCGGATTCAAGCCTAAGTTCTTCAAGAATTTCCGAAATGCACTTTCGATCAAAAACCCGACCAAACGATGTCCGAATGACCTGAAAATTTGCAGAC
>NW_017696123.1:0-3363 GCF_001879085.1 Nicotiana attenuata
GGTATTTTGCAGTATTTAAAATACAGGGAAAATGGGTATCACAGCTGACCCTCTTTACCCGGGAAGGAAGAAAGAGTTGTCGGGTAAAGATATGATGACCGATTTTGACCGGATGAAATGGCTTGAAGAGGTTTGGCCGTGCCCTGGCTTCTGAGCTGCCTACATATCCCTGGTCTTACCGGAATCAGGCCATATGTAGTTCAAGATCCATCGGCGGAGTATGCCGATGGAGACTTTCAAGAATGGACGCAATATTTAGGACGAGGTGAATGGTTGAAATCTGATAGGGCTGCGGGAACTGGAGTGGGATCGCTCCTGCCAAGATGGTCGTTGCTTGCCGGTTCACCTGCAAATAAGCAAATACAAGCATATATTGTGCATGAATTAAAATGTGATGCAAATTCCCGTCGGACCATGAATGTTGTCTTTGGACGGTAAGGATGACGTCCTTAGACCATGATGTCCTGGGCCATGATGCGCGTAATAATAAGGGATTCGCAGGCCATGAAATGATGCTCTCGGGCTATGAGAATGATGCCTCCGAACCATGACGCCTTTGAATAATGATATGCAAAGATTAAAGGAATCCTCAGGCCATGGCATAGCGTTCTCGGGCTATGCAAATGGTGCCTCCGAACAATGACGCCCTCGGATAATTTGGCGATCTTTCAGCCCATGAGATGCAGTGTTTGGCGATCTTTCAGCCCATGAAATGTAATAGGTGGCGATCTTTCAGCTATGCAGAATGTAAGGGCGGCGATCTTTCAGCCATGCGGAAGATAAATAAGGTGGCGATCTTTCAGCTATGCAAAATGTAAAGGTGGCGATCTTTCAGCCATGCAGAATGCAAAGGTGGTGATCTTTCAGCCATGCAAAAAATGTAAATAAGGTGGCGATCTTTCAGCCATGCAAAATGTAAAGGTGGCGATCTTTCAGCCATGCAGAATGCAAAGGTGGCGATCTTTCAGCCATGCAGAATGAAAAGGCGGCGATCTTTCAGCCATGCAAAAATGTAAGTAAGGTGGCGATCTTTCAGCCATGCAGAATGCAAAGGTGGCGATCTTTCATCCATGCAAAAAAATGTAAATAAGGTGGCGATCTTTCAGCCATGCAGATGCAGATGAAGACAGTGCTTAGTCTCGGAAGGCAGAATGGTAGCCTTATGCAATTCAGAAAATGCAGATGGAGATAGTGTTTAGTCTCGGAAGGCAAAATGATAACCTTATGCAATGCAGAGAATAAAAAGGCGGATGGTAATAAAGTTTTCTTAGCTGATAGCTGATGGCTGATTGCGATATTGTGGCTGCTGGGGATATTGTGGGTGTGATGGCTCTGAGAGTTGTATTCCCGAGTGTATAATATATTCGATGATTTTACAACTCAAGTGCCTGCATCCAAAGAAAAATCGTGAGTTTTGTAGAGGGGGGAGGTTAGTTCGTATCCCCGCTGGCTTTGCTTGACCTGCTCGGCTCTGATTCGGTGATACGATATGTATTATTGGGGTAGCGTTGCTGAACAAAGCGATTTCGATAATAAATATGCATGAGTTTGTACAAGTATGACATAAGTACATATTTAAGAAATAGTTTTTTAGATGGACCGCCGACTGTGTCGTGGTTCAGGACATTGCAACCTCTCTAGCTTCGGAATTTTGAGGGTCCTCCTCAAAATTCTGCCCCGGTTCAATGGGTTGATGCTTCTGACGGTTGCTTGTGATGATTGGCTGAAATTACTTCAGAACTGCCCCAGTTTCTAATTGCGGGGAAAATGAAAATTTTATTGAATTGTGACCGAACCCATAAGGCTGCCTACGTATCCCCTCTTAAACGGGAATCGGGTCAGACGTAGTTCAAATTACATCATAAAGGAAAGCATAAAGATTACACATAGTAACCCTTGACTGCATCTGAATTGATCGGCTTTGGCCAGACTTCTCCGTCCATTTCTGCAAGTATGAGGGCTCCTCCTGCTAGAACCCGGTGAACCATGTATGGACCCTGCCAGTTGGGAGAGAACTTCCCTTTAGCTTCATCCTGATGTGGAAAAATTTTCTTCAACACCAGCTGCCCCGGCGTAAATTGTCTCGGCTTGACTCTTTTGTTGAAGGCTCTGGACATTCTGTTCTGATAAAGTTGACCATGGCAAACTGCATTCATCCTCTTTCCGTCTATGAGGGCTAACTGCTCGTAGCGACTCTTCACCCATTCTGCATCGTCGAGCTTAGCTTCATGTATGATCCTTAAGGAAGGGATTTCTACCTCGGCGGGAATGACTGCATCTGTACCATAAACCAGCATATAGGGGGTTGCCCCAGTTGATGTGCTGATTGTGGTGCGGTACCCTAGTAAAGCAAATGATAGCTTCTCGTGCCACTGCTTATGCTTCTCTATCATTTTCCTTAGTATCTTCTTGATGTTCTTATTGGCGGCTTCTACGGCTCCGTTCATCTGAGGTCTGTAGGCTGTAGAATTCTTGTGTCTGATTTTGAAAGTTTCACATATAGCTCTCATCAAGTCACTATTGAGGTTGGAGCCATTATCAGTGATGATTGATTCTGGAATCCCGAATCGACAAATGATGTGGTCGCGGACAAAGTCTGCCACGACTTTCTTTGTCACTGCTCTGTAAGATGTTGCTTCGACCCATTTGGTGAAATAATCAATTGCTACTAGGATGAACCTATGCCCGTTTGATGCGGCAGGTTCGATTGGTCCAATAACATCCATTCCGCAAGCGACGAACGGCCTTGGTGAGCTTGTTGCATTAAGCTCGTTTGGGGGTACCTCGATCATGTCTGCATGTATCTAGCAGCGGTGGCATTTTCGGACGTACTGGATGCAATCTGTTTCCATAGTCATCCAAAAGTAACCAGCCCGGAGTATCTTATTGGCTAAGACAAAACCATTCATATGTGGACCGCAGGTCCCAACATGGATTTCTTCTAGTAGTTTAGATGCTTCTTTCGCATCAACACACCTTAGTAATCCCAAATCCGGAGTCCTCCTATACAGGATTCCTCCGCTGTGAAAGAAGTTGTTAGACAATCTTCGGAGCGTGCATTTCTGAGTGGTGTTTGCAAGTTCTGGGTATTCTCCTTTTGCCAAATATTCCTGGATATCATGAAACCAAGGTTTTCCATCTGCTTCTTCTTCGACATGAGCACAGTAAGCTGGCTGATCATAGATCTTCACCGGAATAGGATCAATGAAGTTCTTATCTGGATGCTGTATCATGGATGATAGGGTAGCCAATGCATCGGCAAACTCATTCTGGACTCTGGGAACATGCTGGAACTCTATCTTTGTGAACCTCTTTCTCAACTCCTGTACATGATGCAGATAAGGGAGTATCTTGGAGTTCTTG
>NW_017696124.1:0-3363 GCF_001879085.1 Nicotiana attenuata
AAAGAAACATAAAAATTACTAAGTTGGTGGAAGAAAAGATGAAACCCGGCCTCCACGTCGGCTCCGTGCTTGTGTTTTCCTCTCAAAAACGTCCTCCCCCCTCAAAATACCGTTTTTCCATGTATATATACCAAGTAGGGTTGGGCCCAAACAATTATACCTTCTCCAATGTGAAAAAGGACATTTTCCCGGATGACTAGCACGAGCTCGCGCATCCTTCGCGCATTTTTCCTGACATTCTGCCTCGAGCTCCTTAACTAGCGCGACTTCGCGCTAACTACGCGTGTTCGTGCATGTTTCACCCTGTTCCATTCCGAATTTGGAAAAACGTAAAACATGAAAGTTGTATCCCTTTGAGTTAGCTTTCTAACCATATATTGTGGAGCTAAAACGGAGTTCTGAGAAAAAAGTTATATCTATTTCACTAGACAGTGCGCAATATGCCTACTGGAGTCTTCGTTTGCTCTAACTATCATCCGTTGACCCCCAAACACGATCCCGACTTAATTACTTGAATTTTTACTCAAACTTTAAATCTCCAAATCACTTGAATTCATTCCATAACATCTACATAGCTCGGAATCACTCCTACTAGGTATAAAACACACCATTAGTGCAAAACACTAACGATTAAAGCTCAAACTCAATTAAAGTGCAGTAAATTAGAGTGTAATAATCGACTAAAATACGTAATTATTGCCTATCATCAACACCCCACACATAAACGTTGCTCGTCCTCGAGTCAACCAAAAATTTACTCTATCTATGAGCACTTAACATCTTAACACATTTGGAGCACACTACACCAATGACCATGGTTGATAGCAACAATTAAACTCTAGCATATGCAATCATCATACACTTCCCTTTACTTAAGCTATTCTTATAAAATATTCAAACAAAGACAATATGCTCACAACAATCCTAGCCTCAAAAACCGACTCAATGTCACAATGCACTCATGGCTTGAACACCCAACATCCTAGAGAAGTCTAATAATGTTACATATCCTTCGTGAAACCATGTGCCCTCACAATCAAGGCAAGAGAGTAAGTTGAATCCACTCGTTCGAATCTCATGATCAAATATATTTTAAGGACTCATATATATCAAAAGAAAATATCGCTCACCCTCACAAAAGAAGTCACATGCATGTAATTAGTACCATAGGCTTGTCCTTAATGTAAATCTCTACTAATGTAGGCTCGCTCGATCTAAAATCAATTAGGTCTTTTTCATGGTTGTAATGTGGGCTAAGGGACGGGTAGGATATATTTAGGAATAGTGACTAACCCTCCTAAGCACTTTAACACACCACATAATCAACTTTAAGCGCAAATTCTTCAACCCACTTCAATCTCACAAACAATATCACCCCAAAAATGCTCAATTCTTCTTTAAGCACTACATTAATTCATACCCACTAGCAAGAACAAGACAACAATTTATTCATCTCTATTTTTTTTCTTTTCAGATTATTTCTTTTTTTCAATTTACGCTAGTGGTGTATTATTTTACAAAACAAGTGCACCTTTCTTCCTTTTATTGGTTCCACTCAAAAGCCACCCCACACTTAGTTCTTTCTTACTTCTTTAGCATTCAGCTCACAATTAAAGTGCTTTAAGAGGAAAAGGATCAAAACAATATCAATTTAAGAACAAAAAGGGTATATGCTTGTAATGTGGGTGCCAAATAAAAGTCTATAGGCTCAAAAGGGTTTAACTAGGGATAGATTTTATTTGTGGTAATCAATTAAGCTCAAAAAGATCAAAGAAAGCCTAAAATTATTTTTCAAACCGAACATCACCTAAAATTTTGCTTCAACTCACATACCGGCCAAGTTCTAGACACAAGTACAATACATGGACTACACAAAAATCTCACCACACATGGCACATGACTCACTAAGGACGGTCTCATTCCGACTCTCAACTAATGCAAGTATTCACAAAGCCACAAGATATTAAGCATGAAACACAAAGTGAACATAAGTCAAGATAACGAGACATAGGCATCCCAAGACATGCTATCCAACTAAGCAAGGCATCATCAATAATTTCAAATCATAGGGAAGATACTACACATGCCAAAGCCTAAATATGCTACTATCAAACAAGTCAAGGGCGCCTAGGTTCATCATTCTTCCTCCATTTATTCCATAAATTCTAGTTTACTCTAAAAAATAAAAAAAATACTACTACCCGGTTCAAACTACATCTCATAGAAAAGAACCGTTGCACAAAGAAAAACCACGGGGGATTATTGCTACCTAAAAAAAATAAAAGACACATTTTTGGATTTTTTCTATTTTTCACCCTTTTTTCATTTTTTTTATTGGACCTTAATCCCTCAAGAAAGCTGTCCACAAAATCCATCGTCAGGAAAAGTCCAAATTTTTCGATTTTTTTTTAGTTTTTTTTTTAAATTACTACACTAAGAACGAGTACTATAACTAAGCTAACATAGCATAGAAAATCACCCAGACAATCTCCTCACCCCACACTTAAAATTGTGCAATGTCCTCAATGCACACTGAAAATAACAAGAGGGTAAAAGAGACTCCCTGGTAGGCCAAAGGCCGAAGCATTAGCAGCTCACGGGATACTCAGACTTCTCCCAGGTACGATCCTTTGTGCAGTTACCTCACACTCAATTTCAAACACATGCTCGCTTTTGCACTCGCCTATTGGCTTTGACTCCATGCTCCTACTCCTACAAAACACAAAAACAACACTACAAATATATCACAATAAAAAAAATAAAAAAGAAAAAAAAATAGATTTAGGTTGCCTCCCAACAAGCGCTTGATTTAACGTCGCGGCACGACGCCATCACTTTCACCATTTTTCCTTCCACTTTGAAGATATGAATTGCGCTCCCAACTTTGCATCAATTTTTCTGTCACGTTCATGAGGCGGTGGTGTGAAAATAAAGGAACCAAGCAATAGATATCGCATCTTGCACTTCTTGGCCCTTAAGTGAGGAATGTCATTTTGTCTCCTTGGCATCGCAAATTTCAGAATATAAACACTTTGTTCCTCATCCATTGACTCCTCTATAAGCTCGAATGGATCAATTCCCATGTCACCAACCAAACACAACGTTGAAAATTGTTTAGAATGAGGTCCAATACGCTCTAACTCCAAAATTGTATTATTTTTTTGAGGTTGGCTGGGAGCCGCAGGTGCGAGTAGAGGAGCGCACATGCGAGACCGCAGGTGCGATGTTGGGACTGCAGAAGCGGTTTCTTATGGAATAAGTGGGAACCGCGATGGATTTTCCACAGGTGCAGCGTCGCAGATGCGGAAGTTCTGGGCAGAAAGTATAAATTGTGGACTTCGCGAATTTTTGGGTCATTCTTCA
>NW_017696125.1:0-3362 GCF_001879085.1 Nicotiana attenuata
TTAACTATGGTAATATGCACAGGTGGATTCTCAAGTATAGAGGGTTGCACAAAGAAATGCCTCAATCATCTCTAAAACCAAACGACTTCTATTTCGCTTTGCACACACACAGGGCAAGTTCTAGGTATCGTATGCTAGCATAGGAAGCAAGTAACAACTCACACACACTTAGCATGTAACTCATTCCGAATCAGTTCATCAACACAATCATACGAGTGTTCAAGCCAGACAAGATGTGCAAAATTAAGGCATATATTATGAGTCCACAAACAAGCTTAGACCTTACACCCTTAGTTCGTTTTCTTTGCAAGTGTGCACATTTGGGGTACATTCTGACCTTCACCCATTTAATCCTAAAACTATAAAAGAAAAATCTACCTAACCCGGTTCAAGAAAAACCCTTGGAAAAGAACTGTGGTCAAAAGAAAAACCAAGGGGGAGGTACTACACTACCTAAAAGAAGAAAATAAAATAAAAAAATTCTACATGGACTACTTCCCTCAAGAGTACTGTCCACCTAGTCCGTCATCAGGAAGAGTCCTCTACAAGTTTTTTTTTTTTTTTTTTTTTATATATCTGACTTTGACCCTCAAGAGACCCGTCAACAAGTGTCCGTCGTTGGGCCAAGTCAGCTACTCCTAATATAGCACACTCACATATATACAACACATCACTCTAATGCTACAACACAACAACATCTATATACATTACAATACACAGTTAGAGCAAGTCTCCCACCCCACACTTAAAATTATGGCATGTCCCCATGTCATATCAAAAATAAGAGGGTAAATGAAACTCCCTGGTAGGCCAAAGGCCGAAGCACTAGCAGCTCATAGGGTACTCAGGCTTTTCCCAAGCTTGGTCCTTCGTGCGGGTCCACACTTAGTTCCAACCATTTGGTTTGCTGTTGCATCCTTCCACTACCTTTGCTTTCCATGCTCCTAGAAGAAAAAAAAGAAAAAAAATAAAATTGACACACTTTTCTCGCCACTTGGATGATATGAACTGGGCACCTAGCTTGGAATCAAGCTTGTGACCTCGAGCGATCGGGGGTGGTACGTTGATGATCGAGCCAAGCTTTAAGTACTTCATTTTGCACTCCTTGGCTTTCATGTGAGGAATGTCATTTTGCCTCCTTGTTCCCTCAAATTGTAAGATGAATGGTTGTTGCCTTTCCTCCTTGCAATCCCTCATTGAGTCGTGTAGATCAATTCCCATATCACCACACAAGTCCAATGTTGAAAAATGCTTGAAATGCGACTTCAAACCTTCATTTTGCAATTTTTCTCGGATTTTGGCATCCTCTTTTTCCCTCGGGTTAGAGTCAATCTCAACCAAATTTTTATTTACACCGGTTGACTCTAATCCTATTTTTTTCTCGGCACCATTAACACTCATGGAGTTGGTTGGCGGAAGTTCAGTTCTTGAATCCTCAAAGTAACGCTCACTTTCTTCCTCGAAATTGGATTCTTCTTGGTTTTGATCAAGTGCCAAGGAAAGATTTTCGGCTTCCACATCTAAGGAAAGTTCTTGGATCTCATTAACTTTCGAGGCTTTTTGGACCTCTAAAGCTTCAAGTATTTCTCCCATTTGTGAGTGACACCTTTCAAGTGCCAAGTCATTTCGGAGACTATTTTCCAAAAGCTCCTCCAAGGCACTTTGTTCTTTGTTTCCTCCTTCAAGTAAACATTCCAACATGAGCTTGAACTCTCCATTTCGGCCATGCTCAACTTCTTCAACTCCCATGGCCCTATAATTTTCATCACAAAAAGTAGAATCATCATAGTGGGGGCTTGGGGAAGGGAAGGACAAATAAGCACAAATATCCCAATGACCATTTTGAAAACCACACTTATCACAAATACTCCACTCATGGGTTTGAGATTGTGCGCACAATCCACCCTTGGGAAAACTTAAACAATTTTGCCACGAGCGTGGTCCTCCACAATAAGGACAAGGGTCATCAAAGTATGAACAACTACCATCCGACCAATTTTCATTATATGATGCCATTTTTCAAAACTAAGAAAATAAACACGAATAACAATAAAAATAGACCAAGGTAAGAAAAATTAATTACACAAATATTCGCAAGTTGGGCATAGAGAAAACTGACCACACTAAGAATTTTTGTATTTCTATCAATGGTAATTGATAATTCCGTTAACTCCCCAGCAACGGCGCCAAAATTTGATCACGCCCAACTATGCCTTATAAAAAGGACTCTGCGGACATTGCAAATATAACCCGAGTATTACGCCCAAGGTCGAATCCACAGAGAGTTAACCTATCAACCACTATCTTCAGACCCACTAATTCTTCAGAACCAGCTTCCCAAATATTCAAATCTCAGTTGAGTGTTCTTTAACAACTAGCTTGCAAGTAACTAAATAGCTGTAAACTAAACTAACAAGGTTGTAAACAATTATGAGAAAAATGCTAAGGCAATGATTTCCCCTATTGATGGAATCCCTTCTGTTTATGCTCATATAAATTTACCAACACATCTCTATCAATCATGAACGCTAATTTACCGTAAATCTCTCCCGAGTAATCACAGTAATTTACTATTGCACTCTCCCGAGATACACTAGCTTACTTTATTTAGCACGATTCACTTTAGATTACACCCAAGGCTTCGTTATCCCTAATCCCGCCTTTAAACCGGCAATTATAGATTCCTCTAATAATCTAGGAGTGGTGTTGTTCAACAATACCCTAAATATGCACTCTTTTCCAAGTTATGCACACTAAATAGGCACAGTTAATTGAGGATCCTGTCAATTAACTACAACGAACACGAAGTTGAACAAATAAAGATTAAACTAGCAATTTGTATTCACATAAACAAGAAGTTCATCACCCAATAGGTTCCATCAAAGCCTTAGACAAGGAATTTAGCTACTCATAGATATGGGAGAATAAACTACGCTTGAATTCATCATAAAATCAAAAGAAAAGAAGAAAGATGTTTAGAGTATTTTCTCACAATGTTTTTCCTTGCTAAGAACCTAAAAAATCAATACATGCCTCTCTTGGGCGAAGTCTAATGTTTTAAATAGGGTTTAGGTCTAAAAATCCCGTAATTGACACTTTGGTCCCTAAAGTTTACTGCGCCTGCCGCGGTTCTGCCGCGGTCGCGGTAGAACCGCGGCCAAACACCCTCGCGGAATCTCAATCTTCTGCAGCTGCTTCCCACCGCGGTTCTGCCGCGGTCGCGGTGGAACCGCGGTGGATCCAGTTCTCTGAATCTTCGGCCTGTTTTTTGCACGGGTCACTTGGGAAATTTCACAGTTGGCCTCTTTTTCATCACTTTTGACTCCAAAACTGCTCCTTAGCCGTCTTTATACATATATCAC
>NW_017696126.1:0-3362 GCF_001879085.1 Nicotiana attenuata
GACCCGTAAGCTGATACGGGCTGCTGATACGGGCTGCCTCCCACTCTTCCGGGGAGTGAGTATGCACCATCCCGGAGTATTACTTCTAAATCTGCTCCAACTCATATGTCTCTCTCGCTCCAATTGCATGACTCTCCCTCAGCTTCACCTACCTCCAAGGGACCAACTGATAAAAGCCTCAAGAAATTTTGGACTCATCTGATGAGTCCGAAGATAGAAGTGAGGCACAATACACCACCTCCCCCACAGCTTCATTATCTGGGGAGAGTGCAGGATATGGTGAGGGGGGTGAGCCCCAAGTTGGTGGTGTTGATAGAACAAGAAAACCGGAAGCATGGGCTGATAGATTTGTAAGTGAAATAGCCTTCCACAGATTTCGAGAGTGGTGGTCCAAAAGAAAATTGATTCCGGAAAGGCAATTTATTGACTCTGATCTTCTTCCTCTAAACCCACATGTGCAAGCACAATTCCGTACTAGAGAGGGTTGGGGGTTCTTCAAGGAACGTTGCATAGTCGCAAATGAACATATGGTGAAAGAATTTTACTGTAATGTTTATCATGTAGTGAAAGATTCAAAGGTGACACAAGTGAGGGACAAGGTGGTGATGTTTGATGGGAAGTCTCTGAACGAATTTTTGGGGTTCAAAGAAGAGGACGAAACCCAATACTTAGAAAAGCTGGCAATGAAAGAAGAGGTTCGCCCGTGGTTGGCCCAGCACTTGGCAGCCCCGGGCACTGTCCTAGTTTGGTTGAAAGCAGGAGAGAAGATTCTGAGAAACACGTTCAGTTTTGAAGCAAAGGGGTGGTTGACCTTCGTGTGTAGTAGGCTTGACCCCTCCACTCATGATCACACAGTCCCTATTCCTCGTGCAGTGTTAGTGGCTTCTATTATGGCTGGTTTTCCTCTGAATGTGGGCAACATCATGTCAAGAGTGATTTCTACGGTCGGGCAGGAGACCAACACAAACTACCCCTTCCCGAACACTCTTTCCTTGTACTTCAGAGAATTGAAGGTGAAGAAGAAAAGGTGTGATGTGCAAGTAGATCCAGTGGCCCCCTACTCATGGTACAGTCAGTTGGGTCCCGACAACCCAAAGAGGTCCAAAAAGCCTCAGGCATCCACTTCCACCGCACCTGGCCAGTCTGAGGAGCCAACGGTTATTGAGCAGTCCACTGAGCCTTCCACCATCCCTGCTACCAGTGAGACATTGCCTCAGGGCCCTTATACTATTGCTGGTCCATCTACTGCAGCAGACCCGGATGTCCCTTCATCGAAGACTCACCGGTTCACTGCCCACCAGCTTGCTTAGTCTCTAGCCAGTTTGAACAACTGGATGTCAGCTGCGACATCCAAGTTGTCAAACTTGGCCACTGTAGTTCAGGCACAGTCAGCCCCTGCCACAGTTGAGATCCCTCCTTCCATTGAGGAGACACTGAAGAAGATCCTAGCCAACCAGGAAAAGATGATGGAGACACATGATGCCTTGGCTAAGGCAGTTGGGGCACACAGCACCGCACTGGGTAAACTAGCTAGGGAGCACAGGAAATTGAGGAAGCAAAAGGCTTCCAAGGAGTCAGCGACGAAGTTGAGGGAGGATGTGGATAAGCTCTTGGCGGATCACATGCCACTTGACTTACTGTTCGGGGAGACAGCTGTAGATCCAGCAGCAGTTCAGCCACAGCAGGAGGAGACTCCCAGGCCGAGGAAGAAGAGGAAACTCCCTAGCACTGAGGGAGTTATGATAGAGGTGGCCCAGGTTCAGGAGGGTACATCCAGTGTTCCATCGGTGGTTCAGCCTGTCCTTGATCCAGCTCATATCCCAGCAGCAGAGTAGCAGCAGGTCAGAGACCAGTCTGAGGTCCCGGCTACTACAGAGGATCCAGGGACGACAGGAGACCCCACGCATGTGGACCAGGCTTGAGGGGCCTTTCTATATCATTTTCTCTGTTTTTATGCTTATTTTGGTAGTTGGCATTGGGGACAATGCCAGCTCTTATTCGTGGGGGTGCGCCCAACCATTTTGATTATGATACACTGGATGACTGTATATATTTATTTCATTTTTAGTCTATGTTTTGGATTTAATAGTTGGCCTGTATGTAACTTTTAACTTTGGCTACTTCTAGACTCTTATGTATATATTCATCCTCGTTGTATATTCTACTCCCCATTGTACATATTCATTTGGTTTTTCTATTTTCGTTCAAATTTTTCGATTTTAGCCTAGTAGTGAGGCTCGCAGCCTTTTGTTTTAGTTTTGATGTTTTCAATAAGCCCTTGGTTTTCTTAATGCCACGGTTCTTTCCAAGGGTAGTGTGTTGTGCGAACCGGGTGGCTCTTCCCAATGATAGATGGCGTGACAACCTTCTTAAGGGTTTCAGTCCGTTTTTGATTTTTCTTCTTTTGATTTTCAATATTTTGTAGTTAAGAGGACCTCAGGCAAGCTTCACTTGGGCCTAACACATTTGCCTTTGATCCCATGGTCAAAGACATAATGTTGTGTTTAGGATGGTGAAAATTGTGGCCTTGAGACTCTTGTGTTGACCAAACAATCATCATATGGTCGTGTGGGGCCATTGTACGCTTGAGTTGGAACTAAGGTCGTTGTGGGCTCTCAACTCGATGTCTTTAGCAATCCTTGAGTGTGTGTGGTGAGAATTCAAATTGTGAGTCTAAGCTCCAAGCCGATGGTCTAGAACTTGCCCTGAATGTTTGTTGATGCGAAATCATAGGTGAAACTTGACTTGAGAAGTGAATATAGGCCCTCCTTGATCCGAACTTCCAAATTTGAACAAATTTCCATGACCTACCAATGAAATGATCCCTAGTTCAACCCTTTTGAGCCTTAAACTGTCTTCTTTCATGAACCAAAGCTACAAGCCTATACCCGTTCTCAATGAGACCCTCTCTTGGCACCCAAATCTTCCCTTGAAGTAATGGCAAATATCTAAGTTTGGGGGGGAGAGACAAGAAAGGCATCAATGTGGTAAAGAGGCACAAAAGCAAAAGAAAAGGGAGGCAATGAAAAAGAGAAAAAGACAAAAAGAAATACAAAAGTGAATAAGAACCAAAAAAGGGGATTCAAAGAAAACAAAAGTGAAAAAAGGTTGTGTAAAAGTAGAAAAAGGAGAAAGGTTTGAATTGCAAAAGAAAGAGTGACAATGTGTCTCTCTAACCCCTTGAAAGAAGTGAAATACTCAAATGAGTCAAAAAGTATGCCAAAATGAATCAAAAGAAGTGCTGAAGGGAAGATTGAACCTAAATGAACAAAAACATGTCCTACCTTTACCCAAAAACCTTCACAATGACTCCTCAAAAACCCTATATGATCTTGAGTTGAGGGAAGCTTACATTAGTGGAT
>NW_017696127.1:0-3361 GCF_001879085.1 Nicotiana attenuata
TATATATATATATATATATATATATATATATATATATATATATATATATATATATATATATATATATATATATATATATATATATATATTGCTGCAGCGATATATGGATGGATCGGACTGCACGCCGCAGCGATATTGGGTCGGGTTGCACGCCGCAGCGATATAGCGCTTGGGCTGTAGGAGCCCCTCCGGAGTCTCCACACCCCTAGTGAGTGCAATCGACTATATATTTATGGATCGGGCTGCACGCTGCAGCGGTTATAATACGTCACCTATTGAGCGTGAGTGCTGAGTGTAAGTGCTGATTGATGAGTGTTGAGCCACGAGTGACTAAGAGGCTTGCCCGAGGGGCTATATATGAGTGATACTTCGCCCGAGGGGCTATATATGAGTGATACTTCGCCCGAGGGGTTATATATGAGTGATACCTCGCCCGAGGGGCTTGTTTATGAAATTACTGTTTTCACTCCACTCTCCTTTTATATTGAGCCTCTATTGAAAACTGTTGAACAAAAATGTTTTTATATGGTTTTCATTGAAACTAGATTTTTACGAGATATCTTGACTGGGATACTGATTTTCTCTTTGTTGTTTTTCATTGAGACTCTATATTGTGAACTTTATGTGATTTTACAGCTCGTCACTGCACTCAGCCTTTATTTATGATTGTTACTTACTGAGTTGACGTACTCACATTACTCCCTGCACCTTGTGTGCAGATCCAGGTATTTCTGAGCCCGGTAGCAAGTGTTGATTACTCAGTGGCAGGTCCATCGGAGTTAGTAAGGTAGTGTAAAGCCCCGGAAAATTTTTGCTAAGTAGTTTAAAATTTCGAGGTGCCAAGGTAGGCTAATTATTTTATTTTGTGTGAAAACGAGGATTAATGATATAATGGATATCGATTGGATATGATAATAAGTGTAAAAGTCTTATTATAAGTGAATTGGGGTCTAAGGAGAGGCCTAAGTCTAAGCCAAGTTGGAAAATTTCATATTAGACGAAAGTTGTAAATGAGTGCGCACAAGACCTCACTTTAGACGATCATATCTCCAGTTATATAAGTAGTTGTGTGATTCACAACCTATCAAATTAAAGCCCTTTGAGTATAGTTTCCAACGCAACAAATTGTTCGTCATTTGGAGGTGTATACTGAAAGTTATGACCATTTTACTCGGCAGGTGTCACTAGCGCGACCACTAGCGCGAAGACGCGTATTTTGCGAAGTATTCTGCCTCCCACGCGCGAACTCACGCGCGAACACGCTGGTAGGAGACCTTTAAATACCCAAGACCGGGTCTAGAGGGTTCCCAAGTCATTTTTGGAGCAAGGGCTTGCTCTCTCAAGAGGAATCCGTCCCACTCTTCATTTCTATGATCCAAGGTAAGATTTTTGGAGTATTTTGAGTTGATTACTACTCTTAAACACTTATATTAACATGGATTGATCTTGAAAATCCATAGATTTCCATTCAAATCCTTGAATTTATCAAGAACACCACAAGTGGGGATTCTTAAAATTCTTACTACAAGAGGTATGCCTATCATCTCCAACTACTCTATGGTGATTATTTATGTATGATAGATACATTAGAACTCATGGGATGATGATTGAAAGCCATAAGTGCCTAACCTAGGTTGTGTTGGTTGTAGAGATTGTGAAATGAGTTAATTAAGAAGGTTGATGATTGAGTATGAATGAATGGTCATATATATATGTTGTTGGAAGTTATAAATTGGTTAGGAATGATGGTAGGGTGAATTGTTGGTTAATGGTGATAGTTGGATGAACCAACACTATAGTTATGAGGTGTAAATATCTATACCCACAAGGTGTTTGATAATATGCCTAAATGGAATAAGTTATGGAATTTATTACTAATATTGGCCCTATTGAATGTTGTATTGTAGATTGAAGTTGCTTAATTGTATTGGATCCTTATAGTGTCATTAAGGGGCGAATTTGAGGTATGTATGGCTAAAACCCCGTCTTTTAGAAATTGAGCTCTATCGATGCTTGTGTAAATGTGGTAAGACTGAACTTTGGATCCTTGCTTTGATTGATACTTTACATGAATTGGTGCTGTGACCCTATATTTGTGAAAGATGCATTCCAATGTGATGCTATTTTTGATAACTTGAAAGGTGCAAGGAATATGAATCATGTATTGAAATCCTTAGACAATAAATTGAGATTGAAGAATGTGAAGTATATGCTAAATGGCCTAGATTTCAAATCAAGTTTAAATTGTGATTAATGTGCCGAATCATGAGGATTCCTCTGTATGCTTACAACTTGAATTTCTCATGTGTACTTGACATCTTGAATTGAGTAGCTTGTTGTTGAGATTAATATTGATGCGAAATATGTGGAAATGATATGAAATGTGGGAAAGAAGAGATTGAGTTATGAAATATGGCCAAGTGCCAAGTATGATGTGATAATTGAGGCCCCAAGTGCCTATGAGTTGATATATGTGAAATAAAGATTGAAATGAGATGATTAATGAAAAAGGAACAACGCCTAGGTAAGGCGGCCTAGCCGATCGGGCCGTGGTCGGACACTATGCCGCACACATGGTGGTATTGTGCCGATATTGAATTCCAGAAATTGAGAATGAGATTGTGATTGAGGTATATGTCTCAAATGAGGCAACCTAGCCGATCGGGTCGTGATCGGACTCCACCCAAGAAAGCGGTGGTATTATGAATGATGATGAACAATATCAAGTGCCCCAAACTAAGTTATGGAAATTATGTGAAAGATTATATGGTTCGTTTATGTGATGATGTGGTGATTGTTAAAGCTTTTGATTGACCTTTATGATTTCTTTATTCTTGTTTGATAGTTCTTTCTAACTAGATGGTGTTTAGTTATACATACTAGTGCTATTCGATGGCACTAACGTCCCTTTTTCCGGGGTCGCTACGTCTTTAAATGGATGTAGGTGTTCCTATAGCAGGCAGTGTTGGTCGCAGCTAGTGCCGCATCATCCTTTCAGCTGACTTGGTGAGCCCACTTCATTTCGGGGATCTATTTCATCTATTTGTCTTGTACGCTATATTTGAGGTATAGCCGGAGCCTTGTTACCGGCATTTCCATTTTACATTACTCTTGAGTTATGTTTAGAGGCTCCGTAGACAGGTTGTGGGTAGTGTCGGGTATTGGAAATAATGTAGAAACATTGATGTTTGGCAAAGATTTATAAAACTTGTAATATTTTGATAATTATGATTTAAGTTGCTAATGGAAATGAAATGAAAGTTGTTAATGAAATACTTACTAAATATGATTAATGGAGTCCATCTCCTATTTAATCACGAGGTTGGTTGGGTAGAATGAAACCTAACAGGCTTGCTCAGTC
>NW_017696128.1:0-3360 GCF_001879085.1 Nicotiana attenuata
CATTGGCCTTGCCCGGGTGATATAGGATAGTGATGTCATAATCCTTCAGCAGCTCTAACCACCTTCTCTGACGCATATTGAGATCCTTCTGCTTGAGCAAGTGCTGCAAACTCCGATGATCAGTATAGATCTCACAAGGCACTCTATATAGATAATGACCCCAGATCTTCAAGGCATGAACAATGGCAGCTAACTCAAGGTCGTGGACAGGGTAATTCTTTTCATGTATCTTCAGCTGTCTGGACGCGTAGGCAATCACCCTACCGTCCTGCATCAGCACTGCTCCAAGGCCAACTCTCTAGGCGTCACAATAGACAGTATAAGACCCCGAACCGGTAGCCAACATCAAAATAGGGGCTGTAGTCAAAGCTGTCTTGAGCTTCTGAAAGCTCGCCTCACACTCCTCTGTCCACTGAAATGGGGCACCCTTCTGGGTCAATCTAGGCATAGAGGCAGCAATCAATGAAAATCCCTCCATAAAATGACGGTAGTAACCCGCCAAGCCAAGGAAGCTGCGAATCTCTATAGCTGAGGACGGCCTGGGCCAACTCTGCACGGCCTCTACCTTCCTCGGAACCCGAATACCCTCACTAGAAATCACATGGCCTAAGAATGCCACAGAACTCAGCCAAAACTCACATTTTGAGAACTTTGCATATAACTTCTTCTCTCTCAAGGTCTGAAGCACGGTCCTCAGGTGCTGCTCATGATCTCCTCGACTCCGGGAATACACTAGAATATCATCAATAAAAACAATCACGAACGAGTCAAGATAAGGCCTGAACACACTGTGCATCAAGTGCATGAAGGCTGCAGGGGCATTGGTCAAACCAAATAACATAACAAGAAACTCGTAATAACCGTATCGAGTCCTGAAGGCAGTCTTCGGGATATCTGGCTCCCGAATCTTCAACTGATGGTACCCTGAGCACAAGTCAATCTTAGAAAACACATGTGCGCCCTGAAGCTGATCAAACAGATCATCTATACGAGGCAAAGGATAACGGTTCTTCACTGTAACCTTGTTCAACTGGCGGTAGTCAATACACATGCGCATAGAACCATCCTTTTTCTTCACAAACAAAACAGGAGCACTCCACGGTGAAACACTGGGTCGAATAAAACCCTTACCAAGCAATTCCTGCAACTGATCCTTCAACTCCTTCAACTCAGGAGGAGCCATACGATACGGAGGAATGGAAATGGGCTGAGTGCTCGGCAACAGATCAATGCCAAAATCAATGTCTCTATCAGGCGGCATGCCCGGAAGATCAGCTGGAAATACATCGGGATAATCCCGTACCACTGGAACAGAATCAACAAAAGGGGTATCAACACTAACATCTCTCACATAAGCCAAATACGCGGCATACCCCTTCTCAACCACGGCTGAGCTTTAAGAAAAGAGATAACTCTACTGGGAGTGTGATCTAAAGTACCGCTCCACTCAACACGCGGGATACCTGGCATAGCCAGCGTCACGGTCTTGGCGTGACAATCAAGAATAGCAAAATGGGGCGACAACCAGTCCATGCCCAGAATAATGTCAAAATCCACCATACCAAGTAACAATAAATCTGCTCTGGTCTTAAAACCACGAATAGTAACCAAACATGACCGATAAACGCGGTCCACAATAAGAGAATCTCCCACAGGAGTAGAAACATAAACGGGGGCACTCAAAGAATCCCGAGGCACACCCAAATGCGGAGCAAAGTAAGAAGACACATAAGAGTAAGTAGAGCCCGGATCGAATAGAACCGATGCCTCTCTGTGACAAACCAATATAATACCTCTAATGACGGAGTCGGAGGCAACAGCCTCAGTGCGAGCAGGAATACAGTAATATATGGCCCGACCCCTCTCGCGAGGGCGACCTCTATCTCCCCATCCTCCGCCCCTAGCCGGCTGGGCAGGTGGGGTAGCAGCTGGAGCTGTGACCATGGCCTGAGAACCCTGAGGAGCACGCTGTGGCTGAGAAGTCTGTGGGGGCGCGCTCCTCCCAAGTCTGGGGCAATCCCTCACCAAGTGACGTGTATCACCACACTCGTAACAAGCTCTGGGAGGACGCGGTGCCTGTGACTGACTAGGTCCAGGTCTGCTGGACTGACCTCTGGAAGCACCCCCCGCGGGAGGCGCGCTAGAAACTAGAGGTGCATAATAAGGCTCTTGAGGTGTAGGTGGAGCTGGAGTACTGCCGGCTGCTGGAAGAGCTGAATGTACAGGGCGACCCGAATAACCTCTGACATAACGACCTACTGATAGGGTACGGGCACCAGAGTAGTGACCCGACTCTCGAGACCTCTTAGCCTCCCTCTCTCCTCGCTCCCTGGCGAGCATACCCTCAATCCTCCTAGCAATGCTCACTACCTGCTGATAAGGAATGTCCATCTCCAACTCTCGAGCCATGCTAGATCTGATGGGTGGAATAAGACCCTCAATGAACCTGCGAACTCTCTCCCGAACTGTAGCAACCAAAGCCGGTGCATGCCTGGCCAACATGGTATAACGGATAGCATACTCTGAAACGGTCATAGCACCCTAGCGCAAATGCTCAAACTCTGCGCGCCATGCATCCCTGAGACTCTGGGGAACAAACTCTCTCATAAACATATCCGAGAACTAGGTCCAAGTCAGTGAAGCAGCCTCGACTGGACTGTCTATCTCATAAGTCCGCCACCAATCATAGGCGGCTCCCCGAAGCTGAAAAGCAGTGAAAGAAACCCCGCTGGACTCCACTATGCCCATAGTGCGAAGAATACGATGACACTCCTCTAGAAATCCCAAGGCATCGTCTGATGCTAGTCCACTGAACACTGGGGGATCATATTCTTGAACCTCTCAAGTCTCCGCTGCTCGTCCTCTGAAGCAGCTGACCCATCCTCGGGCTGAACTGGCGCTGCAGGCGGTGCCAGAATAATCTCGGGAGCCTGCTCAACCTGCACTCGCTGCTCAGGAGTGCGGACGGCGGGAGTCTGTGCTCCTCCCCCGGCCTGGGATGTGGCTGCAGCAAGGGGAAGCAACCCTGCCTGAGCCAAGGTGGTGTACATACGCATGAACTGAGCTAAAGTCTCCTGGAGCGCTGGAGTAGTAGTGGCAGTAGTAGGTGTGCCAGGTGCCTGGGCTCCGGCTGGATCTGCTGGTGGTACCTCGGCAGCAGCTCGCGCAGGTGCTCTGGCTGCACCACGTGCGTGTCCTCGACCTCTCCCCTGGCCCCGGCCTCTGACGGCTGCAGTAGGGGCCGCGGGTGCCTGATCATCTCGAGTGGCACGTGTCCTCACCATCTGTGAGAGAATAGAAGTCAGAAGTTTAGAATTGATGTCAAAATATCGCACGAGAAGGAATTCAAATGAAACGAAG
>NW_017696129.1:0-3360 GCF_001879085.1 Nicotiana attenuata
GGTGATGACCCCTTTGGGTCGTCACATTCTCCACCTCTAAGACAATCGTTCGTCCTCGAACAGACAAAAGAAAGAAGTACCTGAGTCAGGGAATAGGTGAGGATAACGGTTCCACATATCAGACTCGGACTCCCAGGTCGATGCCTCAGGAGGCTGACCTCTCCACTGAACACGTACTGATGGAAAACTCTTCGACCTCAACTGTCGAACCTGCCAATCTAGAATGGCTACCGGCTCCTCCTCGTAAGACAGATCCTTGTCCAACTGGACAGTGCTGAAATCTAACACGTGGGCTGGATCGCCGTGATACCTTTGAAGCATGGACACATGAAACACTGGATGCACGGCTGACAAGCTGGGCGGCGAAGCAAGTCTGTAAGCCACCTCTCCCACACGATCGAGAATCTCAAATGGGCCAATGAACCTAGGGCTAAGCTTGCCCTTCTTCCCAAATCTCATCACGCCCTTCATAGGCGACACTCGGAGCAAGACCCGCTCACCAACCATGAAAGCTACATCTCGAACCTTACGATTCGTATAACTCTTTTGCCGCGACTGAGCCGAACGAAGCCTGTCCTGAATGATCTTGACCTTATCCAAGGCCTCCTGAACTAAATCTGTACCCAATAACCGAGCCTCTCCCGGCTCAAACCATCCGACTGGAGACCGACATCGTCTACCATATAACGCCTCATATGGAGCCATCTGAATGCTGGACTGGTAGCTGTTGTTGTAGGCGAACTCTGCTAAAGGTAAGAACTGGTCCCACGAGCCTCCGAAATCAATGACACAGACTCGGAGCATATCCTCCAATATCTGAATAGTCCTCTCGGACTGGCCGTCCGTCTGAGGATGGAACGCTGTGCTCAACTGAACCTGGGTGCCCAACTCCTGCTGAACTGCCCTCCAGAAGCGCGAGGTAAACTGCATACCCCGATCCGAAATAATAGATACCGGCACCCCATGAAGGCGAACAATCTCTCGGATGTAGATCTCAGCTAACCTCTCCGATGAATAGGTGGATGCAACAGGAATAAAATGTGCTGACTTGGTCAGCCTATCAACAATGACCCAAATAGCATCAAACCTCTTCCGAGTCATCGGAAGTCCAGTAACGAAATCCATAGTAATCCGCTCCCACTTCCACTCGGGAAGCTCAATCCTCTGAAACACACCACCAGGCCTCTGATGCTCATACTTGACCTGCTGACAATTCAAACATCGAGCCACATATGCAACAATGTCCTTCTTCATCCTACGCCACCAGTAATGCTGCCGCAAGTCCTGATACATCTTCGCGGCACCCGGGTGAATAGAATACCGAGAACCATGGGCCTCCGCTAAGATCAACTCTCGAATACCATCAACATTGGGCACACATACTCGCCCCTGCAACCTCAAAACACCATCCGCATCTAAAGTCACCTTCGTGGCACCTCCACGCTGCACAGTGTCTCTCAGGACACATAAATGAGGATCATCAAACTGCCGATCACGGATACGCTCCAATAATGAAGATCGAGCAACCGTGCAAGCTAATACTCGGCTAGGCTCAGAAATGTCCAACCTCACAAATCGATTGGCCAAGGCCTGAATATCCAAAGCAAGCGGTCTCTGGCTGACCAGAATATAAGCAAGACTACCCATGCTGGCGGACTTCCTACTCAATGCATCGGCCACCACATTGGCTCTCCCCGGGTGGTACAAAATAGTAACATCATAATCCTTCAATAGCTCCAACCACCTCCGCTGCCTCAAGTTCAACTCTTTCTGCTTGAACAAGTATTGTAGACTCTTGTGATCCGTGTACACCTCACACGTCACACCATATAAGTAATGCCTCCAAATCTTCAAAGCATGAACAATGGCTGCCAACTCTAGATCATGGGCTGGGTAATTCTTCTCGTGAATCTTCAAGTGCCTCGAAGCATAAGCTATGACCCTGCCATCCTGCATCAATACTGCGGCAAGCCCAATACGAGAAGCATCACAATAAACTGTATAAGGTCCTGAGCCTGTGGGCAAAACCAATATCGGTGCCGTAGTCAGAGCTGTCTTGAGCTTCTAAAAGCTCGCCTCACACTCATCCGACCATCTGAACTGGGCACCCTTCTAGGTCAATCTGGTCATCGGGGCTGCAATAGATGAAAACCCCTCCACGAACCGGCGGTAGTAACCTGCTAACCCCAAGAAACTCCGAATCTCTGTAGCTGATGCTGGTCGAGGCCAATTCTTGACTGTCTCAATCTTCTTCGGGTCCACCTGAATACCCTCTGCTGATACAACATGACCCAGAAATGCAACCGAACTCAACCAGTACTCGCACTTCGAGAACTTCGCATACAACTGACTATCCTTCAGAGTCTGAAGAACCACTCTGAGGTGCTGCTCGTGCTCCTCCTGGCTGCGGGAGTACACCAGAATATCATCAATAAAGACTATCACAAACATGTCCAAATACGGCCTGAACACTTGGTTCATCAACTCCATGAATGCTGTTGGGGCATTGGTCAACCCAAACGACATGACCAGGAACTCATAATGCCCGTACCGAGTGCGGAATGCTGTCTTAGGGACATCGGATGCCCTAATCCTCGGCTGGTGGTAGCCAGATCTCAAGTCTATCTTTGAAAACACTTTTGCGCCCTGAAGCTGGTCAAACAAATCATCAATCCTCGGCAGTGGATACTTGTTCTTTATCGTCACCTTGTTCAATTGCCGGTAGTCAATGCACATCCTCATCGATCCATCCTTTTTCTTCACAAATAACACTGGCGCACCCCAAGGAGAAACACTAGGCCTGATGAAACCCTTCCCTAGCAAATCTTGCAACTGCTCCTTTAACTCCTTCAACTCTGGCGGGGCCATACGATACGGCGGGATAGAAATGGGTTGCGTGCCTGGAGCCAGATCAATACAAAAATCAATATCCCTGTCGGGCGGCATAACCGGCAGGTCTGAGGGGAAAACCTCTGGGAACTCCCGAACAATGGGAACTGAGTCAATAGAAGGAACCTCTGAGCTGGAATCACAAACATACGCCAAATAAGCTAAACACCCCTTCTCGACATGCGTCGAGCCTTAACATATGAAATAACACTGCGGGTGGCATGACCTGGGGTCCCTCTCCACTCCAATCGGGGCAAATCTGGCAAAGCCAAGGTCACGGTCTTTGCGTGACAATCCAAGATAGCATGATACGGGGACAACCAATCCATCCCCAATATAACATCAAAATCAATCATGTCTAGAAGCAATAGATCAACACGGGTCTCAAGACTCTCAAATACTACTACACGGAAACGATGAACTCTGTCGACCACTATACGAATCACCACTGGCTGGATACATATACAGGAA
>NW_017696130.1:0-3359 GCF_001879085.1 Nicotiana attenuata
TTTCCAATTCCAAGAAATGAAATCAATATTTCATCGTCCATCTTTCTTTTCTTTCTAATTTTGGATTGTTTTTCCTTTTTCATCTTTTCTTTTCAGTTACAATAATGCAGCTTTAAATAACACGACATGCTTGAGGACTCCATGCCCGGACTCAAACACGCTGTTTAATTGTGAAATAATGAATCAAGAACCGGGATATGATGAGGAAGAGGCTTTTAGGGAGATAAACCGAGAATTGGAACAATTTGAGAACAAACCTAAGCCAAACCTGAATGACACTGAACCGGTTAATTTGGGAACGGCCGAAGAAATAAGGGAAACCAAAATAAGCATTCACACAGATCAACACACTCGAGATGCAATAATTCAGCTCCTGTTCGAATTTAAAGATGTGTTTGCTTGGTCGTATGACGACATGCCAGGACTAAGTATGGACCTAGTGGTGCACAAATTGCCGATCTACCCCGATTGTCCTCCAGTACAACAAAAGCAAAGGAAGTTCAAAACTGATATCAGTGATAAGATCAAAGAAGAAGTCACAAAACAGTTAAAGGCGGGGGTAATTCGAGTGGTCCGATATACCACGTGGTTGGCCAATGTGGTTCCAGTACCAAAGAAAGACGGGAAAACCAGGGTGTGTGTAGATTACCGAGATTTGAACAGGGCAAGTCCCAAAGATAATTTCTTGTTACCTAACATTCACATCCTTGTTGATAACTGCGCCAAACATGAAATACAGTCTTTCGTGGACTGTTACGCAGGATATCACCAAGTGTTGATGGATGAAGAGGATGCCGAAAAGACAGCTTTCACTACACCATGGGGAACCTACTGTTATCGGGTCATGCCGTTTGGGCTGAAGAATGCTGGGGCAACTTATATGAGGGCCATGACCACCATCTTCCACGATATGATGCATCAAGAAATAGAGGTGTATGTGGATGATGTAATCGTTAAGTCACGAACTCAGAGCGATCACGTTCGAGATTTGAGAAAGTTCTTTGAACGGTTGCGCAAGTATGATCTGAAGTTGAATCCAGCTAAATGTGCTTTCGGAGTCCCATCGGGCAAGCTCTTGGGTTTCATAGTCAGCAGGAGAGGTATTGAGTTGGATCCAACAAAGATAAAGGCCATTCGAGATTTACCTCCTCCAAGAACTAAGAAGGAGGTGATGAGTTTATTGGGCAGGTTAAACTATATCAGTCGGTTCATCGCTCAATTGACTACCACCTGTGAGCCCATATTCAAGTTATTGAAGAAAGATGCGGTTATCAAGTGGACGTCCGAATTTAAAGAGGCCTTCGATAAAATCAAGGAATATTTGTCAAATCCTCCAGTATTGGTCCCACCAGAGCAGGGACGACCTCTCTTCTTGTATCTGACAGTGTTGGAAAATTCTTTTGGTTGTGTCCTCGGTCAACATGACATAACCGGAAGGAAAGAGCAGGCAATTTACTATCTAAGCAAGAAGTTTACTGGCTACGAGGCCAAATACACCTTGTTGGAAAGAACATGATGCGCTCTGACGTGGGTTGCCCAAAAGCTGAGACATTATCTTCAAGCCCATACCACCTATCTAATAACCAGGCTGGATCCTTTGAAATACATATTCCAGAAACCGATGCCCACTGGGAGGTTGGAAAAATGGCAAATCTTGCTCACTGAATTTGACATAGTCTATGTTACTCACACGGCAGTGAAAGCCCAGGCTTTGGCGGATCATTTGGCTGAAAACCCGGTCGACGAGGAATATCAACCGTTAAGCACCTATTTCCCAGATGAGGAAGTAAACTCGGTGGAAGCCATCTCTGAGGACACTCTGCTTGGAAAATGTTCTTTGATGGAGCAGTAAATGCGAGAGGTGTAGGTATTGGGGCAATCTTAATATCACCCAATGGCCAGCATTATCCGGCTACAACCAGGCTCCGTTTCTTTTGCACGAACAATACAGCTGAGTATGAAGTCTGCATCATGGGTATGAACATGGCAATTGACCAAGATGTTGAAGATTTATTAATCATGGGGGACTCTGACTTGATTATCCGACAAGCCCAAGGAGAATGGGAAACTCGAGATATTAAGCTCATTCCTTATCGCCAGCATGTGGAAGATCTCACAAAACGCTTCAAGTCGGTAGAATTCAGGTATATCCCTCGGTGTCATAATGAACTAGCCGATGCACTTGCCACTCTAGCTTCAATGTTGCCTTACCCAGGCCATGCCCATATTGACCCTTTAGAGATTCAAATCAAAGAAAAGCACGGGTATTGTAATGCGGTTGAGGCGGAACCTAGTGGTCAGCCCTGGTATCATGATATCAAGAGATTTCTGAAAACTGAGGGATACCCTGAGCAGGCTACCGGAGATCAGAAAAGAACCATTAGACGACATGCGAGTGGTTTCTTTTTAAGTGGTGATGTTTTGTATAAAAGAACCCCGGACCTCAACTTGCTAAGATGTGTTGACGCCGAGGAAGCTGGAAGAATTATGCATGAAGTGCACGCAGGAGTATGTGGACCTCATATGAATGGTTATGTGTTGGCAAAGAAACTTTTGCGAGCCGGGTATTACTGGATAACTATGGAGAAGGACTGTTTCAGTTTTGTTCGGAAATGTCATCAATGCCAGGTGCACGGCGACTTGATTCATGCACCTCCGACAGAACTTCATCCGATGTCAGCACCTTGGCCGTTTGTTGCTTGGGGCATGGATGTCATTGGGCCGATCGAGCCGAAAGCTTCGAATGGGCATAGGTTCATACTGGTAGCAATCGACTATTTCACAAAATGGGTTGAAGCCATCACCCTCAAGTCAGTCACCAAGAAAGCCGTGGTCGACTTTGTGCACTCTAATCTCATTTGCCGCTTTGGCATTCCTGCAATTATTATTACCGACAATGCCGCTAACTTGAACAGTCGCCTGATGGAGGAGGTATGTGAACAATTCAAGATAACGCATAGAAACTCAACTCCCTATCGGCCAAAAGCCAATGGTGCTGTCGAGGCAGCAAATAAGAACATCAAGAAGATTTTGAGAAAGATGATTCGAAACTCCCGGCAATGGAATGAAAAGTTACCCTTCGCATTACTTGGATATCGCACCACAGTACGTACATCAATTGGAGCAACACCGTACTTGTTAGTTTACGGTACTGAAGCAGTCATACCTGCAGAAGTGGAAATTCCTTCACTCCGGATAATCGTTGAGGCGGAGATTGAGGACAGTGAATGGGTTAAAACCCGACTAGAGCAATTGATTAATTGATGAAAAACGGATGGCCGCGGTTTGTCACGGACAGCTGTACCAACAAAGAATGGCCCGTGCCTATAATAAGAAAGTGCGTCCCAGGAATTTTGAAG
>NW_017696131.1:0-3359 GCF_001879085.1 Nicotiana attenuata
TGCTAATTGATAATGGGTCTAGTGCAAACATTTTCCCTCTTTCCACTCTAGAAAAGTTGAAAGTTGACAGGGAAAGAATTCATAAAAATAGCATCTGTGTAAGGGGATTTGACGGCGGAGGGAAAGACACAGTGGGAGATACTGTATTGGAGCTAACAATAGGACCTGTGGAGTTCACTATGGAGTTTCAAGTGCTCGATGTCAGCGTTTCCTACAATCTTTTATTGGGACGGCCCTGGATTCATGCCGCAAAGGCGGTACCGTCTACTTTGCATCAAATGGTTAAATTTGAATGGGATCGGCAGGAGATCGTGGTCCATGGAGAGGACAATTCTTGTAATGCTATTACATCCTTTGAGGAAGTTGAAAATGACAAAGGCCCGTGGGTGTACCAAGTCATGGACGCAGTGTCAGTTGATAAAATCTCGGAAGGGGAGTGTGTTCCTATGCCCAAGATAGCTGCCGCATCTGTTATGGTAGCTTCAGAGATGATAAGGAATGGATTCTTGCCCGGAAAGGGGTTGGGTGCTTCACTGCAGGGAATCATACAACCAGTATCTCTTCCCGGAAATCTGGATACTTTCGGGCTAGGTTTCGAACCCACTGCTGTTGACATAAGGAGAGCCAAAAAGATGAAAAAGAGAGTGTGGACCCTACCAAAACCCATTCCTCGCCTTTCCCGTTCCTTCGTCCGGCCTGGTACTAAACGCCCAGCAACAGCACTACCAAATTCTATGGTGATAGAACCTGACAAAGAGCTGATCGAAAAGTTTGAAAGGGTGTTCAATGAAGTGAATATGGTGGAACCAGGCGAAGGTCCGAGTAAAGTTGATGTGCAGTTCGTGGGGTCTCAGGCCAAGCTCAATAACTGGGAAGCTACTCCTCTTCCAACTCGGAAGGAGTCGTGGTAGTTAGCTTTGGATTTTCCTTTGAGTATTAGATCTGGATTATTGCCAGGATTGTAATTCAGATTTCTATGTTCCGTCCACTTGGATGAGTTTAAACTTTGTTCTTTTACAATTTTAATGAAATGCAATTTCCTTCTCTCTTCACTCCTGATAGCCTTTATTTTGTTTTCTTTTCTCTCTTGTACAGTCCCTTTTATGTTGGTTTCAATGATGTGTCATGCATGAGGAGTTTCCGGCCTAGTCTTGAGATTCCATATGAAATAGTAATACAAGAAATTGAGTGTGATGGCGAGGGTGAATACGATGACGAGGAAGCTTTGGAAGAAATCAGTAAAGAGTTATATCAATTTGAGCAAAAACCCAAACCTAACTTGAATGACACAGAGGCAATCAATCTAGGCGATCAGGAAAATGTTCGAGAAACAAAAATAAGTGTCCATTTGGAAGCCCCGCTCAGAGAGGAGATAATTAAATTGTTGTGTGAGTACAAAGATGTGTTTGCATGGTCATATGATGATATGGCGGGTCTAAGCACCGATCTGGTATTCCACAAATTGCCCATTCATCCGGAATGCCCTCCTGTCAAGCATAAGTTGAGGAAATTCAAAACAGATATCAGTATGAAAATTAAGGAAGAGGTTACTAAGCAATTTGAGGCGAAGATCATACGGGTTACTCGGTATCCTACCTGGTTAGCTAATGTGGTGCCAGTGCCAAAAAAGGATGGGAAGACCAGAGTATGTGTTGATTACCGTGATCTCAATAAGGGGAGCCCGAAGGACAACTTCCCACTCCCAAACATCCATATATTGATTGACAACTGTGCTAAACATGAGATTGGTTCCTTCGTGGATTGTTATGCGGGCTATCACCAGATTTTGATGGATGAGGAGGATGCCGAAAAGACGGCCTTCATCACGCCGTGGGGAACATATTGTTACAGGGTCATGCCATTTGGTTTGAAGAACGCAGGGGCAACGTATATGAGGGCAATGACTACCATGTTCCATGACATGATACATCAGGAAATCGAGGTCTATGTGGACGACATGATCATAAAGTCGAGGAAACAAGGTGACCATGTTCGGGATTTGAGGAAATTCTTCCAGAGGCTCCGCAGGTACAACCTCAAGCTTAATCCAGCAAAGTGTGCATTTGGAGTCCCGTCGGGGAAGTTGTTGGGATTTGTGGTGAGTCGGCGTGGTATTGAATTAGACCCGTCTAACATTAAAGCCATCCAGGAGCTACCGCCACCAAGGAACAAGAAGGATGTGATGAGTTTGCTTGGCAGGTTGAATTACATCAGCAGGTTCATTGCCCAGCTTACAACTACTTGTGAGCCCATTTTCAAGCTGTTAAAGAAAGATGCTGCGGTCAGATGGACAGACGAATGTCAAGCAGCATTTGACAAGATTAAGAAGTATTTGGCTAGTCCACCTGTGTTGGTCCCGCCAGAGCCAGGAAGGCCCTTGATCCTTTACCTGACTGTGTTGGACAATTCTTTTGGTTGTGTACTGGGGCAGCATGACATCACAGGAAGGAAAGAGCAGGCGATCTACTACCTCAGCAAGAAGTTCACATCATATGAGGTAAAATACACTCAACTCGAGAGGACGTGTTGTGCTTTAACCTGGGTAGCGCAAAAGCTGAAACATTACTTGTCAGCATATACTACCTATCTCATCTCTCGGTTGGACCCATTGAAGTATATATTTCAAAAGCCCATGCCCACAGGGAGGTTAGCGAAATGGCAAATCCTGCTTACGGAATTTGATATTGTCTACGTGACTCGGACTGCAATGAAAGCACAAGCACTGGCTGATCATCTAGCTGAGAATCCCGTTGATGATGAATATCAGCCTTTGAAAACATACTTCCCGGACGAGGAGATAATGCATGTTGAAGAATTAGGACAGGTCGAGAAGCCTGGATGGAAACTTTTCTTTGATGGAGCCGCCAATGCCAAGGGTGTCGGAATAGGAGCAGTACTGATTTCTGAGACAGGGCAACACTACCCCGTCACTGCTCAACTTCGTTTCTATTGCACCAATAACATGGCTGAGTACGAAGCATGTATCCTGGGGTTGAGATTGGCTATAGACATGGGTATCCAGGAAATCTTGGTCATGGGTGACTCGGACCTTCTTGTACACCAGATTCAGGGGGAGTGGGAGACACGAGATTTGAAGCTCATACCATATCGGCAGTGTTTGCATGAACTTCGTCAACGGTTTCAATCAATAGATTTTAAACACATTCCAAGGATGCACAACGAGGTTGCCGACGCTTTGGCCACTTTAGCGTCAATGTTGCATCATCCGGACAAGGCTTACATGGATCCGTTACAGATTCAGATTCGAGATCAGCATGCCTATTGTAATGTGGTGGAGGAAGAGTTTGATGGTGAGCCATGGTTCCATGATATAAAAGAATACCTCCGGATGGGAGTAT
>NW_017696132.1:0-3359 GCF_001879085.1 Nicotiana attenuata
ATTTAGCATCCTAAGTTCTCCAAATCAACTTGTCGCTAGGCCTACCTCGGGCAGAACGAGGCTCCCAAATTAGGACACACTTTATATTTCCGCACTATGTGTTTAAATATTGCAACATTTTTCTTATGATCCTCACTAACTTGGTTACCCTTTTGTTTTATTTTTGTTTGTTATTCCCCTCCCCAAAGGTTAGTTCGAGCACTTTGGCAACATCATCCTATTCTACAAGATCCAAGGGCCCTCCACCCACTCCTCCCCTTAGTCCTGTCAAAAACAAGAACAAAGGAAAGATGGAAGATTTGAACAACGCCAGAAAGGAGAACTCAACTGAACGGGTAGAGGTCACTCATGGTCATGGTACTCAGGTTCCTAAGGAAAATGCATCCCAACTCGAGCAAAAACTTTTGAAATTCCAAGAAGAACTTGATTAGGTTCGGAATTTGGCAAGTCTGTTGTTTTCCCTTACTATCCCAGATATCAATTTCCCAAATGACCAGAACCCTACACCCCCACAAAATATCCCAAAGCAACAGAACCATCCCGCTCCTCACCATTACTGCAACACCTGCCATACCTCAAACAATACCTCACTGCTCATCCCAGAACCCCTGAACTCCACAAATGACCACTTCCACACCCACCATAATACCCCCATCTACGTGGAGACTATGCCCCACTCCACCCAACCTGTATCTTGCACCCTTGAGTCTGAGGAGAAGGATTCACTCATCAGGAATTTGGCTAAAGAGCTTAAGAAATTGACTAGCCGAATCCAAGGTGTCGAGGGAAGTAAAGGTTTTGAAGGGTTGAACTACGAAGATCTCTGCATACATCCAGATGTTGAACTGCCAGAGGAGTACAAACCTCCCAATTCAAGATGTTTGACGGCACAGGTGATCCGAGGGTCCATCTAAGAACATACTGCGACAAGCTGGTCGGAGTAGGAAAGGACGAAAGGATCGGCATGAAACTATTCATGAGGAGTCTAAAGGGAGATGCACTATCCTGGTACATCAGCCAGGATCCTAAGAAGTGGTCAAATTGGGTAGGAATGGCCTCCGATTTCATGGACAGGTTCAGATTCAACACGAAAAATGCGCCGGATGTATTCTACATTCAGAATCTTAAGATGAAGCCTACAGAAACATTTCGCGAGTATGCTACTTGCTGGAGGTCGGAAGCTGCTAAGGTCAGACCTGCCTTAGAAGAGGAACAGATGAACAAATTCTCTGTCCGGGCCCAGGACACGCAGTATTATGAACGACTAATGTTGATTGAAAATCACAAGTTTTCCGACTTCATCAAGCTGGGAGAGCCTATTGAAGAAGGTATCAAAAGCGGCATGGTTACAAACTTCGAGGCCTTGCAAGCCACAAATAAAGCCTTGCAGTCTGGTGGTGTGTCTAAGAAGAGAGAAGTGGGGGCCATAATGGTTGCACAAAGGACCAAGTCTCCCCTCAAATACCAAAACTACCCTATGCCTCCGCTCACATATCAGTCAGCTCCAAACTACCAAGCACCTTCCTACCAACCCCCAGCACCGACTTACCAGTCACCTCCACCTCCCATATATTAGCCTACCTCGCCCAGATATTCCCAACCCGCACATGTATACCAAGCCTACAATGCCCAACCATCTCATTACCAATCACCCCCACACGCCAAAACTTTCCTAGGCCCCGACCTAACTTTGATCGGAGGCCCCCAAAACAATACACAGCCATTGCCGAACCCATTGATCAGCTATATGAGAGACTCAAAACCGCCGGTTATGTCACCCCCATCCCTGATTCAACCCCGAGAACCCTTCTCCGTGGGTCAACCCAAATAAATCTTGCGCATACCATTCAGGCATGAAGTGATACACCATCGACGAATGCCGCTCCCTAAAAGACAAGATACAGTCCTTAATTGATAACAAGGTCATTGTAGCAAAGGAAGCCGCTCCGAATGTTCACAACAACCCCTTACCAGATCACAAGGGCGGGGGTGTTCACATTATTGAAATAGAGGATGATTGGGATCCCGAGGGATCCATTGGGTTGATCGCAGAAGGTGATGATCCAAAGAATCCAGTAGTTACTCTTCACCCCATCATGGTCTAGATTCAACCATCCGAGGTCACTGAGGTAGACGTGTCTATCCCGCTCGAGTTTGAGGTAGCACCATCACTGACACTGTTTGAGGTTACAATTTTACCACCCAAGGAACATGTCCCATTTGAAGTAAAGGTAGCCGCACCAATTCCAGTGACGATGACCACCATGCCGTCATTCCATACAAAAGCTATCAGTTGGATTATACGGCCGAGGCTAGGAGGAAAGGTAAAGTTAGGTTCGAAGAGACTACTGCAGCACAGCGTATGACAAGGACTGGAAGAGTCTATACCCCGGAGCACTTAGCTGAGTCAATTAAGCAAGCTTCCAATCGGCCGCTTATCATTGAAACAGGCCCAGATGACCTTTGGAGGAAGATACAGGCCAAGGAGTATTCAGTCATTGACCAGCTAAACAAAACACCAGCGTAGATATCTATCCTCTCTTTGTTGCAGAACTCCAAGACACACAAAAATGCTCTGTTGAAGGTGTTGAGTGAGGCATACGTGCCGAGTAACATCACTGGGGAAGAAATGGCCAATATGGTGGGACAAGTGTTAGAAAGCCACAAAATCACTTTCTATGAGGACGAGCTGCCGCCTGAAGGGTTGGGTCATAACAAAACATTGCATATCACCGTGCAATGTGAAGACTACTTCATCACTAGGATCCTGATTGATGGGGGTTCCAGCCTTAATATATGGCCATTGATAACACTCAAGAAGCTGGGTAAAGGGATGCACGAGATAAAAGAAGGAGCGATCAACGTGAAAGCTTCTGACGGATCCCAGAGGTCCACCATCGGTGAAATTAGCATGTGTCTTCAAATGGGACCAACTTGGTTCGAGGTTGACTTTCAAGTAATAGATGTGCCAGCATCCTACAACCTGCTGTTAGGACGCCCTTGGATTCATTCTGCGGGAGCTGTGGCTTCGACACTGCATCAGGCCGTGAAACTTGAATGGAACCACCAGGAAGTAATCATTCACGGTGATGGCAACAATCCTATATATAGTCGTCAGATCATTCCGGCAATAGGGGGAAGAAGAAAGTTAGGTGGGGAGACCTATCACCACATCGAGCGAGTTAATGCTGTTGACAAAGATAAATTATGGGACAATAAGATCGAGAGTATATTGAACTGGAGCGGGTACGAACCTCGCAAGGGGCTTGGCAAGAACCTTCAGGGGATTGCTAAACCCATAAAGCTCAAGAAGCACGACACTACTTTCGGTCTGGGGTACGAGTACACTTGGGAGGAAT
>NW_017696133.1:0-3359 GCF_001879085.1 Nicotiana attenuata
CATAGTTGTTGTAAGCTCGGCAATAGCTTGGCCATGATCATTCAATTCCTTGTGCAAATGGATGACCGTGGGGTCACCTTGGGGTACATTTGCTCGGCTTTGCCATGCCGAAGAGGTGTCGGCCATTTCATCAAGTACATCACATGCCTCTTGGTAAGAAAGTTTCATAAAGTTCCTCCGGCTAATTGGTTCACAATGCACTGATTCGTGGTGTTGATGCCCGGATAAGAAGTTTGTTGTATCATCGCCTCGGTCATGTCGTTATTAGGGCACTCCTTCACCATTGTTCTATATCTTTCCCACATCTCGTGCAAAGGTTCCGTTGGCATTTTCTTGAAAGCTAGAATCTCATCCGGAAGAGCCGCCATATGACTTGGAGAAAAGAACTTGGCAATAAATTTATCCGCCAATTCATCCCATGTGGTGATAGAATGATTGGGGAGCCTTTCTAACCAATCCAACGCTTTACCCCGAAGAGAGAATGGGAATAGCCTCAATCTCAACGCATCCTCGGACACATTTGTTTGCTTGCTACCCCAGCATGTATCTACGAACCCCTTCAAGTGCTTGTAGTCATTTTGATCGGAGGCGCCCGTAAAATACCCTCTTTGCTCGAGCAAGGTCAACATAACATTTGTGATTTGAAAGTTCCCCACCCAGATTCGGGGAGGAACAATGTCACTTGCATATCCTTGATTCGGCATCACCCGAGGAACCGCTCTTGGAGCTGGCGGAGGAGGGTCTGGGACATTGTCATTTGCATTGGCCCGGCGGCCTCTTCGTGGTCCTGGAGGTACAAGAGGCACCTCCTCATCTCCAATATCCTCAACCTCCTCCCCCGCTAGCACATTTCCAAGAGGGCCGTTTGCATTCAAAGCCATAGTACCTGAGTAATCGACACAAACAAAATTAGTAAACAAGAAGGAAAGAGAAGCAAAACACAAAACTAACCAAACAGATAGTCAACACCGTAAGCTCCCCGGCAACGGCGCCAAAAAGTGATCGTTGCCGACTCGACGCTACACTAAGGTAGGAAGAGCCGGTCGCAATAACTTTTACCCGAATAGTGGTTCGAAATCGAATTTCCACAGGGAGCTAGTAGTGGAGTTGTATTATCTGTTTAGTCTAGAGATGCGGTTGTGCTTCTAATGCCACTTCGAACATTTTTGGTTTTCTTTGATTCTTATAACTACTACTATAAAACTAATGATTAAAACTAAATTATGCTACGAGAATATTGCTAAGTTGTATTTAATATAGAGAAAGGCACTGGGTCGTGGCATTGCCTAGGTGGCTAATTAACGGGTAGATGTTACTAAGGATAGATTGACATATTTGGGGCTTATGCTATAACCGTTGCACAATTGTACCCACTCTCATACCTCTCGGTAGAGAGAGTGATTTTTCCCAATTGACTCTCTCAAGACCAATTGAGTAGGCCAATTAGACCAAGCAACTAGGGTTCAAGTAGGGTAATTACTCTCTCGAGATTTAACCCGTTAATTGGGACTACCATTTCTCATGGGTCCATCCCAATTCCTTGTTGGGTCAATTTTGGGGTCATGGACTCTCTTTCTCAAGAAGAGTTAAACCCACAAAGCTAGAATCAGTGTTTGCAACCACCAATCCTTAATTAAAACATAAAATCAACCCAAATAACAAACACCCAATATCAATCTAACCTTAGATGGCAACATCCATAAATTACCCACATTAGGGTTGAGCCACAACCCTAGCTAGTGGGTTTAGCTACTCATGCTAGATACAGAAATTGAAGAAATAGATGAAGAACTAAGCACATTAATTAATTACTAAGAGGAAACTACAATAATAAAGAGCAAAAATGCCAAAAATGGTAAAAACTTAACCTAAAATGGTAACCTAAAAATGGTAAAATATTCTATTTATACTGTCGACGCCCCCTTTTTCCTCGCGGAATCGGGTTCCTTACATTCTGGAGGACAACTCTATTCCCTTGCGAGAATTGGGTTTTTGGAGTTTGAAGAGTCGCCACCTAATGATTATAGTGCATTAGGACCCTTTAAGGAAGAATTTGCGATGAAGAACCAGAGTTTGGGTAAGGGCTAGAAATTATCTCGAGGGGAAGGTGTTAGGCACCCCTCAAGATCCACTAGTGTGGTTCCCGGCCATGCTACAATTGTGACTTTGAATGCAAACAAACAAGTGAACAAGCAAGCATTGCAAATACGAGAAAATTATTACAAATAAGGAGCACAAAAGGTTAAAAAAAAGTGCTGAATTTTAGGGAAGGAGCAATTTAGTTAAAAGTGCAAGTAGGAAGAAGTCAAGTACTTAGTGCGAACAATCTGAAAATTATGTGAAAAACAGAAGTCGAAAGTGCAACAGCTTTTTAAGATTTAGAAAATTGTTAAACTAACAAAGAGGGAGGGGGGGTCCTAGGTTTATATATTACATGGATCATTCGCACAACACTAGTACTCAATTGTACGCATAGTGTTATCGTGTAATCATCATCTCCATGTCTACCCTTTCCCACCCCGTTAAGGTATAAGAGCGCGGAATGGTATCGTTTGCCTATTGCATGCTATTACTCGTCCCAAGCTATCAGTCCCGGGGCATTAGGACTTCTAATCCTAAAAGGGGAAGAAAGGGATGGGGGCCTTTATGGAGTTTAAAGGACAAAATTCTAATCGACATTCAAAAACAAGTAACAAGTAGGGGAATGAATAGACAAACAGGTAAGGCTCACATAAACCCCGTAAATCAGATAACATCTAGTTTAGCATGCCTTTACACATACTGGTTATGGTCTTTAAAAATTAAAAATTAAGCAGCGAGTGGACTGGTTCGATACATACGTTTAGACAGGAAGCCCACATTAGGCAACTTGGATCCAATTGTCAGACCTTTAAGGTATTTTAAGCGAGTGATTTAGAAAGTAGTGGTTCTAGAAAAGTAGTCTAATGCCGGAAAGTACAGATTGCAGTCAGTTTAGAAATAAGTTTTAAGAGAATCATGAGTATAAGCCATAAAAGGAGTTCCAGAGTCAGAATTACTTAAGGAAAGAGTAAACTGCAGAACTGTTTTAAAGACAATTTCAGGAAGACCAAAACTTAGTTGGAAAATGTTTAAGCCGAATTTTAGAAAGAAACCATTTCGGAAGAGGTGCTGATTTGAAAAACTCAAATGCATACTGATTCAAAAGAGTTTTCGTCAAAAGATTGAGGCTGAAAACATTAAGACATTAGAGACCAGTTAACAGATTGTTATTGCTTAAGAAGAATCGGACGAACTTGATGCGGAATCCTATGATATCTATATCTGATTAAAAAGGTATGTTAAGAACTGGTAAGAAGAGGTAATTATTTACTTACCCT
>NW_017696134.1:0-3358 GCF_001879085.1 Nicotiana attenuata
TCAAGGCGGGGAGTGTAAGGGTATGGTTCTGGGGGTTTGAAAGTGGCTTCGGGTGGGTAGTACTGGTTATCATGAGTTTGGAACACGGGTTCGCTAGATGACCTGTGTAGCGTGGCAGGTGGGGGAGCCACGAATATTGGAGCAATTGGTGGTGGAGGACATGGAATTTGTTTGGGTGGTGGTGGTGGTGGTGTCTTAGAGGTGGTTCCGTAGTGCTGCTGGTAAGTGGGAAAAGCAGGAGATGAGTTCACTGTTGGGAGGATCTTGGGGGTTTGAGCTGGTGGTGGGAGGTATTGGGGTTGGCAGGATAGGCTGGTGGTGGATGTCCCTTCGACCAGGCCTGGAACATCTTCGGCCATTTGTTGCTTCAGTTTATACATCTCCTCCCTCATTGTATTAACGTCCACTACCTCCTCCTCTCTGGATGGGTCGACAATGCTTGCTTCTAAATCCTGATTGACCATGTTTGACTTGTCCTTGGAGCGTGTGTTGTAAGGATGGGTTGCCAGAATGCCAGTCAGCTTAATCACTTGCCTGGGCTCATCAACAACAACTTTGTTAGCGGTTAGGGCATTAACAAATAGATAACCGCAAATTGATGGGTGGATGCACCTAAGCAGTCAACCGTTTCTATTATGTCTCTACTCATTCACATGCGTCATCCCGACTTTCCATTTCTTTTTCTTGCCAATTAGTTCCCACTCTTATCTTTTCCTTTTCACTTTGTTTTGCTCTCCCTCGTTTGGTTCTCTTTCCTTTGGTTTTTCCCCTGTTTGTATCATTCCTTTCTGGTTTTCCCTTTTATTATTTAGAAACGGTCGAATCCTATGGAGATTGCCTATGTATCACGACCCCGCGTGAATCAGACCAAGCGTAGTTCGTGAAAAATAAATGCAAAGTAGGAGCAGGGTATTTTTGGCAATTTCAATTTTATTGATAGCAAATTTGTCTATTACAAAGACTCAAAACAACTAACAGACTCTAAGAACTACAAACTCCATCATCCCTATTCTAATTCAAACAAAATACAGACTCAATCAACTGACTGTCTTTTAACGAAAAGGAAATACAGACTCTGGTAAAAGGAAATACAAACCCAAATGACCTAACTCCATAAAAAAAAGAAATACAGACTCGGAAGACAAACTTTTTTCTTTTTTTGTTAGTAGAAGAAGGAGTGCAGACTCAAAGACAATTACGAATACATTAAAGCTCCTGGTGCCCGCGGGACATCATTCGGTCTCGCCGCGGGCCTATATGCAAGTTCCCCTTGAAGTCTGTCCAGGTCGTTCATTATCTGCTTCACAAATATCATCACTGATGCCAAGAAGGTGGTACGGGTCATGTTCTCGCACATTTGACATTTCCTAGTAATGGAATGAGCAACGGTTAAGATTCTCTCTCGGATTCTTCCTTTCTCTTGAAGCAACCGCCCTATCTATTGGGCCCTAGCCTCCAAAGTCTGCTCAGCTGCCTGGCTTTGTTCCCGGAGTTGTTGCAAGTCCATTTCTAACTGTGCCAATGCCATGTAACAATGTTCTCTTTCGACTTTGAATTCTTTTGCATGTTTGATCATTTGGTTTTCTGTGGCAATGACCTTTTTCTTTAATCCTGTGACCTCATTGTCATATTCTTCTTTTAACTGTTTAACCATGCGGGCCCGTTCTTCTGCATTTTTAGCCAATTGCTTTCGGACCCCAGTTAATTCCTTTTCTGCCTTGTTGCGGTCAAAACTGTAGTCGTTCACCTTTTGCCTTAGATTTGCTATAAGCTTTGCATATTTGGCACTCCTGACAGGGTTATCGGCCTCTAACTTCATTTTTTGGATTTGGGCTCGTAAGGCTTCATTCTCTTTGGCCAATTGTTTTTTCTCACCTTCATCAGCCGCGGCTTGCAAGCTATTTTCAAATCGGAGGTCTTGGACCTGTTTTTCCAATGCTCCTATGCGAGCCCTATACTCATTTTCTTTAGTTAACCAAGCCCACTGTTCTCGTGATGATTCAACAAATTCCTGGATGTGAGGTCGTTTGGCCGGTCTTCCGAATGCAACGTCCCTTCTATACCAAGCCTGATAATCAGGTGACACTTCTCCTTTGGCTCGATCTCGAACACAAGTGTTTGCCGTCAAATATTGACATTCGCTCCAGACTTGGCGGACCATTGCTTCAGGAAACTGGCCATCAGGGCCAATCTCAACCACTTGCAAACTAAGATCATCATCCTTGGGTACTATTTGGCGTCTCCCCAGCTGCCTCAACACTCGATACGGTGCGTAAGGCTGAATGCTTCTAAGCCCCATCAGAAGGAAATGTGGTCGGGCTGCCGGCATATATACGATTTCATCAACGGGTAACTATCCCAGTGTCCACTCTATTTGGCTAGCAGTGAGGGACCGAAAATATGTTGTCCAACCCGTGACTCCTTCTGGCAAGTTGGCCCCTTTAATCCTCGTGTAAAACTCTTCTATGCATGTTTTTTCTGGAGACCTGTAGCTCAAAAACTGAGGACGATGACACAGATGCTCGATCATCCACATTTGTAACAATAGACTGCACCCCTCGAAGAAAGCTTCCCGGCCTTGCAGGCTGTAAGAGCACGGAAGATGTCAGCCAATATCATAGGTGCAAGTGTACTTTTGGCTTGAGTAATTAACGTGCTGACGACCCCAGCTATTTTTATGTCAATGTTCCCATCCTTCCTTGGAAATACTAAAAGCCCCAGGAAAGCTACCATAAAGGCGAAACGTCGATGCTCCTCCCACTTCTGGCGGTTTCCTTTGCTACATATCTTACTTTCTGGGTTGTTGAACCCCCCGATATGGCCATATCGATGATATATGAAGCTCAGAGTACAAAAGCCATTTGCCAGATCTGTGTTATGGATGGTTCTGACTATCTTCAAAGAGTCTAGAAATCTGTGCACGGCTACAACTCTGGGGGCAACCAAGTATTTGTGCCTCAACGGAACCTCATCCTTTCCAATGTAGCCAGCTATTTCCTCTAACGTCGGGGTAAGCTCAAAGTCCGAAAAATGGAACACATTATGTGCTGGGTCCCAACATGTAACCAGTGCTCTAATAATATCTCCCCGAGGCACAATATCGAGCAAACCGGTAAGCCCTTTCAAATGTTTCTTGACTGCATCTTGCCCTTCTCCGCCTAAATCGTTCCACCACAGACGTAACTCCAAAGGGATTTTATGCATGATTGAAAATAATTCATTTTGAGTCGTGCTCATCCTGCACATTTATTAAGGTGATTTTAATCACTTATTTTGACCTAAAAGAGAAAAATGGCACAATCTCTGTTCAAATTTCCAATTTAAACAAACAGCCGGTATTGCGGATAAGACCTTTCAG
>NW_017696135.1:0-3358 GCF_001879085.1 Nicotiana attenuata
CAGCAAGAATCAGGAAAAATCAAGGACAAGTGCACGACATCACCCTTCGTGCTTTTACTCTTGTCCTCACCAAAGAATCAATATAATCGGCACGGCATCACCCTTCGTGCTTTTACCTCACATAATCATGGCACGGAATGATCCTTCGTGCATTATCACTCATATAAAGGCACAGAATTGTACATCGTGCGGCACGGTATCACCCTTCGTGCATTAACACTCTCTCACAAATATCATACACGGCATCACCCTTCGTGCTTTAACACTCTTCCTTACCCAAAAAACAATCACAAAACAATAAGGGCAAGGTAATCAATAAAATCACAATAAAATTCCGGCAAGGGAATAATAGTACAACAGTCATATCCCGGCAAGGGAAACAATATCAAAAGCAATAACATCCCGGCAAGGGAGATAACATTAAAAGCAACAACATCCCGGCAAGGGAGACAGTATCATAATCCTCTTCTCTTTTTTACATTTACTTCACAACTCAATTCACAACTTGAGACAATGCTCTATAATGCTTAATTTCCAATAATACTTCTACAAATTATTTTACAACTTGAGCCAACGCTCTTCAATGTTTAATTACCAATATTACTTCCACAAACCTTGTTCAACAATAGAAATCATCACATAAGGCATGAACAATACAAAACGGAGTCACATTAATCATAGTATAAGACTCGCGGGCATGCTTGACACCAACGTATAGATACTCGTCACTATGACTATACGTCGTACTCAACAATTAACACATAGCAAATAAGACACGACTCCTAATCCCTCAAGCTAAGGTTAGACCAAACACTTACCTCGATGCCTCGAACACAATTCAAGCCTCTACTACCGCTTTACCTCTTGATTCCACCACCAATTCGCTTGTATCTAGCCACAAGTTACTTAACTATATCAATAAATGCTAAATGAATCAATTCCAATGCATGAAAATAAGTTTTCCAATGATTTTCCCAAAAAGTCAAAAATCGACCCCGGGCCCACATGGTCAAAACCCGAGGTTCGAACCAAAACCCGATTACCCATTCACCCACGAACTCAAATATATAATTTATTTTGAAATCGGACCTCAAATCGAGGTCCAAATCCCCAAAATTTAAAAATCCTAGGTTATACCCGAAACACCCAATTTCCCCATGAAAATCCTTGATTTTGAGTTGAAATCATGAAAAAGATGAATTAGATTGAAAGAAATGAGTTAGAAATGACTTAAAAATGATTTGGAAGAGTAGTTGTCTTTGAAAAATCGCCAAAAGGTGTTTAGGTTTTGAAAAGGTTGTAAAAATAGCTGAAAATGCGTCTAAGTCTCAATTAACTGGTCTCTGATGTCGCAATTGCGACCAGGGTTTGCAATTGCGAACCCCTCAGAAACTGATGACTTCGCAAATGCGAAGATCTTGTCGCATTTGCGACACTGAAAGAACCCGGTCCCCTTCGCATTTGCGAGGGACCCTTCGCATTTGCGATATCGCATTTGCGATAAATACGTCGCATTTGCGACCAAGGCAGCCCAGGCCATCTTTGCATTTGCGATACAATTTTCGCATTTGCGGGCTCGCATTTGTGAGCCGGGCTTCGCAATTGCGAAGCCTGCAGACCTGCAACACACCAGCAATTTTCTAAGTCTAAATTTCACTATGTGGCCTATCCAAAACTCACCCGAGCCTTCGGGGCTCCAAACCAAACATGCACGCAAGTCCAAAACCATCACACGGACTTGCTCGTGCGATCAAATCATCAAAATAACATCAATAACTATGAATTTAGCATCAAAACCAAAGAAAAATCTCATGAACTCTTAAGTTCAAATTTTAACAATCGAAGGTCCGATTTACGTCATTTCAAGTCCGTTTCTTACCAAATTCTACAGGCTCAATTTAAATACCATATAAGACCTGTACCGGGCTCCAGAATCAAAATACGGGACCGATACCATCAAATTCAATTACATTCAAATTTCCAAAAACTCTAAGAATTTCAGTTAAACAATTTTCTTCAAAAATTCATTTCTCGGGCTTAGGACCTCGGAATTCGATTCCAGGCATACGCCCAAGTTCCATTTTTTCCTACGGACCCTCCGGGACCAAATCACGGGTCCGGGTCCGTTTACCCAAAATATTGACCGAAGTCAACCTAAATTCATTTTAAAAGCAAAATTCATCATTTTTCACTGATTTTCACATAATGGCTTTTTGGATACACGCCCGGACTGTGCACGCAATTCGAGGTGAGATAAAAAGGAGGTTTTAAGGCCTCGAAATACAGAATTTATTTCTAAAACAAGTGATGACCTTTTGGGTCATCACAATGTTCCTCGACCAACCAATATGCAAACATCTTTAATCCTTTTTATGGCTGGACTTAGAAATTTCTGCATAAACAAATTAGTTTGTTTTTGGTACCCAAATCTTTTTGGGTCCTTCATGGTTAGTAGCTTGTATAATTGGGGATACATGTAACTGTTTAGGTCTCTAAATAAATTTTGATCTATCATGACTTTTGGCATAATTATATGCAAATGCCTTATGTCCAAAATTACCAAGTAGTGACATGAACAAAAGAAGTAGAGTATTTACCAGCAGGTGCCTTAGTCGACTTGAGGCTTTCTTGAGTCGACTTGTTTGAAGTAGGGCGTCTACTAATAGATCCCTTGTCAGTCAACTTGGAAAAATGAGCCCGCTTGTTCGGCCGATCAAAATGGTGACGGGAAGATATGTGCAAACTATTCATTTGTTTGCGAAGTTCCACATTTTCTTCTTGAAGTAAGTCATTTTCAACCTGATATTCTTCGAGTAGATATCCCACTCTTCCTTTTCCTTTTTCAACTTATTATATTCTTCAAGTAGTTTTTCTTCTCCCGTTTAGTCTTCATGAGCTCATCAAGAATTTTTCTCATATCTTCTAAAGCCTGTTCTACGATACTTTGAAGTTCATTACATTTATCACAATCATGAGATCTTACATCACTTGTTTCACTTGGAGCCATGAAGCAGTTTCTTGTAGATTCCTCGTGATCGATGTCTGATATATCTTCATCACTCCAGACACCAAAAGATTTTCTTTTCTCACTTGTCTCACTTCGTGCCATGAAACAAAGGTCGGCAACTCCACTATGGTTTTTATCTGGCATATATTCATCACTTCATACGCTGGAAGATTTTCTCTTTCGATTGCCCTTGGATAGTTTCCTTTTTAGTTCTGGACAGGTTGCTTGGATGTGACCATAATTTCCGCATTTGTAGCATTTTCTATCATGGTTTTTCTGCTCACTTATTTCATTACCTTTTCTAGAACTTGATTTGACTCTTCCATTTTTCTTTCTTCTTCGCGTCGTGTT
>NW_017696136.1:0-3358 GCF_001879085.1 Nicotiana attenuata
TGATGAGGCTTCCTTAGGATAAGCTGGAATTACTTGGATGGTTTCCTTTTGAGGGTGGGTCTTATTTATTTGCTTGAGGACAAGCAAAGGTTTAAGTTTGAGGGAGTTGATAATTGTGATTTTAACACATTTTATGCCCATACTTGCCTATGCTTTATGTATGAATTGTCATAAAATAGACCCAGAATGCTTACAAAGTGCGCTTGATTGCAGGCTTGAGCGACAAGATGACAAAAGTCAAAAATCGGCTCGAAACGGAGTGAAACCTGCTCAAGTGTCAAAAATCATTGAAGTGGGGACAAGAGGACCTAGCGCGGACCGCACTGTTTTGCTGCGCGGCCGCACTAGGAGATTCAGAGAATATACATTTCAAGGGTAACCATGCGCGGTTCGCGCTCCTTTCTACGCGGTCAGCGCTTGTGGAGATTTAGAGGCTTGAAAATTCAAGGCAAAGTCCCACGCGGCCGCGTTCCATTTGTGTGCGGTCCGCGTGGGTGAGATTCAGAGAGGTGTCAAGTTGCCAAATTCCTTCCACGCGGTCGCGCTTCATTGTTGTGCGGTCCGCGCCCATTAGCCTGCGCGACCGCGCTACCTTTTTGCGCGGTCCGCGTCCCCAGCTTCATAAGTGAGTGATCGAGGACCAAGACCCCTACGCGGCCGCGCCAGCCCCACAGGGGTATTTTTGTCTAGTTTTTCTAGCCTAGTATAAATAGAATATTTTATTATTTTTAGGTTAAGCATTAGATATCAGATAGCAGTTGCACTCGTGAGACTCAAGTTTTAGCCTATTTTGGGCATTTTTATCTTTTTTTATCGTGGATTCTTATAGATTAACATTCTAGTTAATTAATATGTTGATTTTATCTACTACTTCTTCAATTTCTGTTGCTATTATGTCTAGCTAAACCCATTAGCTAGGGTTGTGGCTCAACCCTAGTGTGGGTAATTAATAGGTGTGATTGTTTAATGCTTGAATGATGTTGGGTGTTTGCTATTTGGGTTAATTTTATGATTTAACTAGGATTTGGTGGTTGCAAACACTAAGTCTAGCTTAGTGGGTCTTGACTCTTCTTGAGAAAGAGAGTCTATGACTCCAAAATTAACCCAACAAGGAATTGGGATGGACCCATGAGAATAGTAGTCCCAATTAACGGGGCCTCGAGAGAGTAATTACCCAACTTGAACCCTAAGTTGCTTGGGCTTGTTGGCTACCCAATTGGTCTCGACAGAGTCAATTGGGCAAAATCACTCTTTCTACCGAGAGGTGTGAGAGTGAGTGCAATCGTGCAACGGTAATAGCATAAGCCCCATAATCATCATTCTTGTATTAGGATCTCTACCCGTTAGTTGACCACCTAGGTAAATGCCACGACCCTAGTGTCTTTCTCTATCTTGCATACAACCTAGAATTAATATCTTAGCATAATTTAGTTATAATTAGTAGTTGTTAAATTATAGTTGATAATAATAAAAACCCAAAAATGTTAGAAGATCAATTAGAAGCAAACACGCATTTCTAGGCTAAGCAAATATCCAACTCCCTTTCTAACTCCCAGTGGAAATTGACCCCGATACCACTATTGGGTAAAAGTATTAGCGCCCACTCTTCCTAAGGTTGAGTCTGCTGCGATCAACTTTTTGGCGCCGTTGTCGGGGAGCTTACGGTGTTGACTATTTGTGTAGCTAGTTTTGTGTTTTGCTTCTCTTTCCTTCTTTTTACTAACTTTAATTGTGTTAATCCATCAGGTACATATGGCTCTAAACGGAAATGACCCTCTTGGCAATGCCTTGGCGGGGGAGGAGGTTGAAGATGTTGAGCAAGATGAGCTTCCGGTACCTCAAGTACCACGGAGAGGTAGAAATGCCAATGCTAATCCAAATGACCAAATCCCAGACCCTCCTCCGCCACCGCCAAGAGCGGTCCCAAGAGTTCTTCCTAATCAAGGGTACGCGAGTGCCATCGTTCCTCCCCGAATCCGGGCGGGGAAATTTCAAATCACAAATGTCATGTTGACCTTGCTCGAGCAAAGGGGATATTTTACGGGCGCCTCCGATCAAAATGCATACAAGCACTTGAAGGGGTTGTAGATACTTGCTGGGGCAGCAAACAAACAAACGTGTCAGAGGATGCATTGCGATTGAGGCTTTTCCCGTTTTCTCTTCGGGGCAAAGCGTTGGACTGGTTAGAAAGGTTACCAAAATCATTCTATCACCACATGGGATGAATTGGCGGACAAATTTATTGCCAAGTTCTTTTCTCCAAGTCATATGGCGGCTCTTGGACGAGATTCTAGCCTTCAAGCAAATGCCAACGGAACCATTGCATGAGAACTGGGAGCGATATAGAACAATGGTGAAAGAGTGCCCTAACAACGACATGACTGAGGCGATGATCCAGCAGACTTTCTATAGGGGCATCAACATCACGAACCAGTGCATTGTGAACCAATTGGCCGGTGGGAACTTTATGAAACTTTCTTACCAAGAGGCATGTGACGTACTTGATGAAATGGCTGACACCTCTTCGGCATGGCAAAGCCGAGCGAATGTACCCCAAGGTGACCCCACGGTCATCCATTTGCACAAGGAATTGAGTGATCATGGCCAAGCTATTGCCGAACTTACAACAATAATGAATCAGTTGGCGAAGGCGCAATTGCAACAAGTACAAAACCCGCGCCAAGTCAATGCAATGGAGAATGTTTCTATGCTAAAAAGGAGGCAAAGAGGGCAACAACAACCTCAAGGTAATGGTGAGCAGTTTGACAACAACAATGATGGTGGTGGTTATTCGAACGAGTGTTTTGATGATCAAAGTGAGGAATGCCAATATGTCAATAACTATCAAGGAAATAGAGGAAATCAAAGGAATCAACAATGGCGCCCCCAAGGCAATTGGGGCAATCAACAAGGAGGCGGCAATTGGAATAACAATAATCAACAACAAGGTGGTAACAATTGGAACAATAACAATCAGAACAACAATTGGGGTAATCAAGGTAATAACCAAGGCAATTGGAACGGGAACAACAACAATTGGAACAACAAAAATAGCAATCAAGGAGGGTGGAATAATGGTGGTAGGGGGCAAGGCTTTCAAAGGGCCCCCATGTTCCAACAACCAAACAATCCACCCCCCTTTCAGTCACAAGGGCCTAGTTCTTCTAGAAGTGATATGGGACGGATAGAGATGATGTTCGAGCAGATGATGAAAAAGAACCAAGATTCTGACGCACAATTGGCTTGGCATAACACGTCTATCCGAAACCTACAGGTGCAAATAGGACAAATCTCTCAAGCTTTAAATACCCGACCAAAAGGTGCGCTACCAAGTGATACGGTAGTGAACCCGAAGGGG
>NW_017696137.1:0-3358 GCF_001879085.1 Nicotiana attenuata
TTCAAGTACCGACCACATGATGTCACTCGTGTCAGATCATGTCTTCTTATTTCTGTAGTATTCTAGATTGCGACGCGGTTGCATCTGTGTTCTTTACTCGAATGGGAAAAATGATGCTCCCTCTCCCTGGTAATGTCCCGGAGTCCCACAATAGTGGGGGCACATATTTATCCCGTCATATCCGTTCCACCTTTTGTTATATCTAAGGATGGTACTCTTCTAACTGGCTTTATCAAAGAGCTGTTATAGAATATATTCGTTGTACTGTCTCTCTTGTACTTCTGTTATTAAGAGTGATTTTACAATGTTCTGAATCACGATTTCTATAATCTTCTGGGTCTATTACTCGGACTCTCGATTTACTTAGCTGGTGTAACTCTCGAGCTTCCTTTTCTCTCTAAGCCTTTGAGTAGGCTTAAGCTGACTTCCAATCTGCGGCTTAGGGTATTAGCTATTACATTAGCCTTTTGTGGATGCTATGGAACATCTACGTCATAATCTTCTAATAATTGAAGTATTTATCTGTGACATGGACTCAGTTATTTTTTTTAACGATATACGGAAGTGTCCTATAGTTGTAAGAATATCAACATATATGCTGCATGGATAATACTCTGAAATATTAGGTGCGTTTATAACGTAACTAACTCTGTGTCATAGATCGAATAATTCCTTTCGTGCCTTCTCAACTGTCTTTAAATGTAAGCAATTACTTTTTCTGGTCGTTCTACCACTTGTTGCCTAAATACTTAGCTTATCTTAGTGTCCATGCATATTGGAATTTCATGCAACTCATATGATCTCGAATATTACGTTTGATTTTACTTTCCATTCATTAGTCACGATAGGTGCCACTTTCTTATGGAGTGCATGCAATGTTCTAATGAGACTGTTGTTTTTATATCATTTCTTCTATAATATCGAATTCAGGTTGCTATGCTTAAGTCGAAGCCTTCTTCCTTATTTCTCAACTAGTCTTTCATTATAATACATTGAGGAGACCCTATGACTCTTGTAAAGCTGCGAGCTTATTGCATCGTATACCCGGCATAATTTTTTATGTTTTTACTCACCTATAATTATCCTTTGTTACTTACCTCCGTTCCCTTGTGCTCGTAGGGTTACATCTGAACTCAAATTTTGATTGTCTCCCCAGTGGCACTCTCTTTTATTTCCGTAATACTTATACGGTACCTTTAACTATCCCAACTCCTATCCGAATATTTCTCAAGGATTACTACCTTGTATTAGTGAGACTGAATTCCCTATGATGGGGTTAACTACGTTATCTTGCATGGTTTGCTAATTTATATGTGACCTCTTATCTAGCCATAAGTAGGCTCTTCCTGAATCAACTATTAACTACTCGTTGGTCCATTCTCATATCTATATTATGTGTAACCTCTCTTGGGTTATGTCTTCTTTTTTAACTTACCTCTTGCACTAGATCCTTATGTATCAAGTGTCCATTCACACTTATTTATCAATTAACATCATGGTCGGGAACCTTTACTGCCTATTTGTGGCGTCGTGCTTGCATAATGTTCTAGAGTCGTAACGTATCTGTATGATCTGAATAAATACAATCTCATTCATTTTGCCTTTTTACCGCATTCTTCCTTTTCCTTGCTATATTTACTTGAACCACTTAACTTTGACTTAATGCCATATCACACCATCTTCCCCCCGTTAGGGGAGTACAACATCTAATGCTATGAAGTTTTACCTGTAGATGTTTTACCTCTTCACCTTCGGCATCTTTTCACATCTTCAATATCGCTTACTCGCCTTGTAGTAACCCTTATGTTCCAAAGATAACTGAAATTCTTACGCACGAGGGTGACACCTAGTGTAACTGTCATACCTAGTCCCTTAAGCTTAACTCTGCTCACAGTGCTTGCTAATGGGAAGCGTCTTCCTAAATGACCTTTAAAGGTTATTCTTCTATTGTCCATTCTATTATTGTCGGAACGTGATCTCTGAAATTCTCACGATATCGACTATTATCAAATCATCTGGTCCCTAATTCATGTTCGGTTTATCTTGTTTACTAGCCATGTTTTCTATTACTCAGGGGGGTCTAACTTAGACTCCTGGTAATCACGTTGGAGTCACCAACTCATTTCTCGAAATGAGGATATTACTTTATGGCTTATACTCTTTTACATTCTCAAAGCCTGTCTCCTCTCGTCTTTTCCTTCTCTTGACGATATACTCAGTCATCTTGTCATATTTTAATTTACCGTTATCACCGATTTATCACATCTTTCTCATAATACTTTGTTCTTATTCTCATGCTAATGTTTCCATCTATCACCTTATTGTGAAAACTTCAACAAAAAATTCTTTCATTTTGAACTCCCCCTTGCTCCATCTCACTAGATCTTCGGGTAGCCTAACATCTCTCTTTACTAGAGACGGAAGTCATACTAAGGTAAATATTTTTTCCTTCTAGGATTTTAGTGCCTATCTTCTAAATTTTTTGAACATTCTACTATTTATATATGATTGTAAATTCTAGAGTGCATCACCTAGGTGTCTCACAAAGAGAGATAATGCTAACGATCCATCTACCATTTTAGGTTATTCTAACCCAGCTGGATCCTGATATCCCATCCCTCTCTTAAACTATATCTGTTAGCTCCATATGGTGTGTAACGACCCAAACCGATGGGTCGCGACGGGCATCTGGTACCTTACTCAACCGAGTATCAACGTAACGTATCTTTCTAATTACATCATAATATACATGTGACATACGGGCCTAATAGGCCAACATAGTCATTTAAAAATTGAAAACATAGGCCGACAAGGCCGTACAATCTTTCACGTACATGACATATGTCTACAAGCCTCTAAGAGTACATAAATGTCATAAAGGTCGGGACAGAGTCCCGCCATACCAAACAATACACGTCTAAATCATACTAACCAAACGCGCAACTCCGAAGCAAATGGAGCGCACCAACATCTTCCGCTGAGCTGATAGCCTACTTGGAGGGATCTCGACCTGTCTATCAAAACCTGCGGGCATGAAACGCAGCGTCCCCGGGAAAAAGGGACGTCAGTACGAAATAATGTACCGAGTATGTAAGGCAATATACTGAAAGCTGAAACTGAACTGATAATATAATAACTGCAAATAGCTGGAAGTCAAAGATAATCTGAAGATATGCTTACCTGCTGATACTGACTCAACTCTCTCAATATAGTAAGTAAAATAGTTGTCTGGCCCTATAAGGCTCGGTATATATATATTACTGCTCTGCCATAGTAGGCTCGCTCATAAGCGCTCGGCCATACTAGGCTCTGTATCTCGACCAACTGGGCTCGCTCATATACGCTCGACCACAGTAGG
>NW_017696138.1:0-3358 GCF_001879085.1 Nicotiana attenuata
TAAGGATTAACTCTAATCCCGTTGTAGCACACAGCCTCAACTGTTACGACAACTTCAAGTTAGCTTATAACTTGAACACTCTAAGTACCTAATACAATTGCTTCTAAGAAAGCTGAAAGGTACAATTTTAAACCACCCACTACAATTGAACTAGAATAAAAGAAAGACACAATGGAACTGATTCTTCTATCTCGTTCAAGTAGCTTCAGGAGTGCACACTCAAATCTCACATAAATTGCTTGAAAAAATACCTTGCTCTTTTGCTCTCAATTTAGTTTAACTTCTGCGTTTGTGCAATACCTGTAAAAGAGAACAATCACTGTTTTTTAATAGGTTAGTAATCAGAGTTTGATTGAGACTCAATTGCTGATCTTCTATCGTAGTTGAGTCCTTGAAGATCTCAAACTCCAACACTATCTTTATCCGGATTGTGTTCTCTTCATATAAGGAGACTTTCTCCCCTTATCCAATATGCAACCTTTTCGATCAGATCAGGAGATATTGCTGCTTGATCAGTAGGACTTATCTCCTTCACGTGCATCTCACATGTGTAGGTTGATCATGACTGTGCTTCACACGATGGACCTGGTCCATGACTGAGTTCATTTGACATTCTTCAAAACTTCACCTGTTCTTGGGCCAACAGGATCTTCAATGTATGACCCTGAGAACAGTCCTTTGTTCTGCAACAAATGTAGCATGTTGTTTGTAATTTGAAATGATTCTGCTTGTATCTGAGGGACTACAATTGCGGTTGCCAGGTTGTCGGCGGTGGGTTGTGCCCAATCATACAATGCTGCTTCTGGCACAAGAGGCACCACACCCTGATTGTTCGGGTCATTCACATTGTTTCTGTTGTTTAGATTTCCTACTTCGTCTCCCATGTCTGGTTTGATTTGTTCTGTTGTTGTTTGCCCTTCTTGTTAGCACGATTCAGTGCCTTGAAAACTTTCTCAGGTTTTGATAATGCTTCGAATAATTCACCAGTTCTTGACGAGTTTCTAGGCATGCACCTGTAACACCCAAGACTACAAAAGTTAGATTTTTAATGTATTTAGTTTAAAATGAAGAAAATTGACAACACTAAGAATTCTAGCACTTCTTTCAGCTGCAAATAATAAGACAGTTAAATTCCCCGGCAACGGCGCCAAAATTTGATCACGCCTAAATATGCCTTATAAAAAGGACTAAGCGGTTGTTGCAAATAATTTCGATTAATAAGTCCGGAGTCGAATCCCATAGGGAATTAACCTATTAAGCACAACTACGAGACTCGCACAAATTCACGCGATCAATCTTGAGAAATATTTAAGTAACGAATTGGATGTCTACTAACTAAATATTACATAATGAAAATGCAATAAATAATAACTAACTATGAACGGGTTGTAGACAAAAATTGGAATGATCTAAGGTTATGACTTCCCCTATTGTCGGAATCCTTTCCGCTACGTTTTCTATAAATTTGCCTAAGTCTGCTATACCGATCATGAGCACTCTGACTGTCGTAAATCTCTCCCGAGTAATTACCATAATATACTAGACATATTCTCCCAAATTACGCTAGCTGGCCTTAAGTACAGCTCACTCAGATCGCACCAAGGTTTCGTTATCCCTAATCCCACCTTGAATCCCTTCGTATTGATCCCTCATATACGTTAGGAGTGATGTTGTTCCACAACTACCTAAATATGCACTCTCTCCCAAGTAATACACAATAAATAGGCACAGTCGATTGAGGGCCCTTCAATCAACAACAATAATAATATAGTTGAACAAATAGAGAAAATACTACAGCAAATCTATATTAACGTAACAGGAAAGTCATCCTCCAATAGGTTCCATCAAAACCCTAGATTAGGAGTTTAGCTACTCATACTCATAGTAATAATATCCAAAGTATTTTGCATAATTAAAATACAAAGTAAAGATGAAAGAATGTAGAAATCAATGATTCTAACTCCCAATGGTTGTTCCACGAGCTATCCTTGCCTCCGGTTGTCAAAAGTCCTTCAAAGTGGCGTTTTTAGGTCTATTTAAATGTGTAGGAAAAGACCTAAACGTGTAGGTCAAGTCCTAGTCAAACTAAGAGACGAAATAAGTCTTCAAAACTCGGAATGTGCACGCCCAGACCAGGCCTCGCAAGGCATAACGCCTGGTGGACCTCGCCCCAGACCTGGTGTCGCCAGGCATAATGCCTGGTGGAGCTCGCCTCTGCCTCGCCTCTGTTTAACCAAAAATTGGGATTTCGGTCAAAGCTTTATTTTAGAAGAACTAGGGTTACTGATAATTTAAATAAAAAAGAAATTGACTTTAAAAAGCTGAAGAAAGCAAAATAGATCAGTATATTGCAATAGTATTTCGTGTCCTTACAAATGATCAGCTTTCCCCTTTTATAGCTATCTCTAGGTAATACATTTTGTTTCTGTCATAATAGAGACATTATTGACAATCACTGGCATTTAATGTAACGTTATAAATGGTAATCATATCTTGGTTTAATACAGATTCCATAATGTTTTCTGTAATTAATGCCTATTGATTACTGACAATACGTATCTACACCCTTTTTTGCTATTAGGTTCATTCTCTTAGCTCGATCTTCGATCATAAAGAGGTCCGAGCATTTATCTTTCTTGAATCTCTTGAATTCCTGCCCGTGCTTGTTGTAGCTCGTGCCTCTTTTACTATTCTTTGCCAATTGTCATCCTTTGACCAGTCTACGTGTCGTGACATGTCACTTTTCAATCAATTCTATATATGAACTTAATTTTTCCCAATACAGATAGTCCCCCCACTTGCCATTTATACATCAATAGAATATTTGGGAAGTGGATTTTATTAAAGCGGGAATATTTGCCGCCATTTATTCTTCTTTGGAACTGACGCTTCATTTGTCACTTCCATTTAATGTTCACAACACGTGGCATCTCCTGGTTGGTTCTGCAATCTTTCAGTGTTTTTTATGGCTTTTTTACGGCTTCACCAATTACGAAACGACAGTTCTCATTATGACGTTTCCATCATTACACCTTTTCCTTTGACGGTTGCTGAGTATAAATATACCTTTTCACCTTTGTCTTCTTCACAAAAAGTTTTAGAACATTCAATTCTTGTTTCCCTCTTCCTCGTACTACTATATCTTCTTCAAACCCTGACCCTAGGAGAGTTCCCATCGTTGAAAACCTTCCTCTTGCTCCTGTTAGGTGTAGGAGAGGAGGTAGACTTTGTAGTTTAGGGTCCTCATCATCGCGAGGCACTTCTCTTCCTTCAACAAGTTCTACACCTCCTTCTAGAACCAGAGGTTCTCTTTCTCAAAGGTCTTCATCTAGAGGTAAAGAACCCACTGAACCTCTTC
>NW_017696139.1:0-3357 GCF_001879085.1 Nicotiana attenuata
CTACATCTAGAGAAGCCTCTTCACTCTGGCGACCGCTCAAAGCATAAAACCGGCTGGGTCCACCTCTACCACGAGCTCCACCCCTAACTGCACAACGCCCTGCTGGGGCTGGAGGACGCACAGATGATGTGGCGACTAAAGAACCGGGTGACTGAGCAAATCCCCTACCTATCCCCTGACTGGGCACACGGAAGTCCCGCTGGATATGACTTCTCACCCCGCATCTAAAACACACCGGGATATCCAAATAACAAGTCTTTGTATGGAATCTCCCACACTTGGGGCATGGAGCCCTCCCCTGCTGCTGTGATATCCCTCCCAAACGGCCGGACTGATGGGATCTCCTACTGCCTGAACCTGGTCTCAAGTGACTGCTCTGCTGATAATTGTGTACAGATGGTCGTGCGCTCGTTGAGGACTGAGCATATGACTGGGATGGCCCTGATGGCCCTTTCCCCTGAGCTGATCTCCCTGAGTGACCCACTGATCGGGCCCTGCTGTTACTCTCCCTTTCCGCTCGTATCTTCAACTACCTAGCCTCTGTGGCCTGAGCGAATCCCACAATCTTCCCATAATTCATATCCACGTGTAAGGCCGCTGTAGCAGCCTCATTCACCACCAAGGGACTAAGACCCTGAACGAATCGCCGAACTCGGGCATCCATGGTCGGCACTAACTGAGGAGCATACTTGGACAATCTCACAAACTCCATATGGCACTCCCAAACACTCATATTGCCCTGCTTGAGGGCCTCAAACTCAGTGGCACGGGCTGCTATCGTCTCAGCGGGCAAGAAATGGTCCATGAATGCATCTACAAAATCATCCCATCTAGCTGGAGGTCTTCCCTCCCCACGGGAATACTCCCACATATCGAACCACGAATACGCCGCTCCCCTCAACCCGTATGAAGTCAACTCAACTCCCTCTGTCTCTGAAGCCTTCATCACTCGAAGGGTCTTATACATTTCATCAAGAAAATCCTACGGATCGGCCTCTAGGTCTTTTCCCGAGAACTCTGGAGGGGCTAATCGCAAAAACTGGTTGACTCTGGAACTGGCGGAATCTCCCTGTCCACTGGAGGATGTAGGGGCATTATGAGATCTCTGGGCCTGAGCGGCCACTAACTCGGTCAACATACGGATGGCTCCTCTAAGGTCCCCATCAGGAACCCCCGGACCGAAAGCTGGAACTACATCAGAATTAGGAATATCGGCGGGAGGGATGGTAGCACCCTCTGCCGCAGCAGGAACAGGAACACTCTGGTCTGGGATAGACGGGCCAGGTAGATTCAAGACCGGGGAGTCACTCTCACCCACGACATCAGGTACATGATTCATGTCCTCACTTGCGGTGGCATTAGCCCCAAGGCCGAGTCTAGCTCTATTCTTAGGTGCCATTACTGGAAAAAATTTGGAACAGAGCACGAGTTAGACATAGATACTTTCACGTTTCACTTCACCGCACGATATAGAATAACAAAGAAGAGGGTAATTTCCTAAATATCCACGCAGCCCCCTACTTATAGATGTGGTCGACAACACACCGACAAGAAGGGCTCTACTAGACACGGCTCCGAGACATCCTAGGACTCTTTTAAACCATAGGCTCTAATACCAAGTTTGTCACGCCCCAAACCGAGGGATATGACCGGCGCCCAACCGGGTAGCCCCAATCAAGCGGACCTGGGTGCCTTTCCTATCCCACGTGCTACCCCGTATTTTCATTGCTCATTAACCAAGGAGTTAGCCATTTATAATTAAAACACCTTTTTACAAAATATACATGGTTAATTAATGAGGTTTACCACTTTCGCCGCCCAGCATACAAAATATGGATTTACATCAGTTCATAACCCACATTTACTGTCTATGGAGCCTCTAAAGATACAACAGGATAATACAGTACTTGCCGGTAACAAGGCTCCGGCTATACCTTACACAAAAACCAAAATAAGAGTCCGGAATAACAGCGGCATAAGCCACGCAGGGCCCCGAGATGAAAGGGGCTCACCAATACAGCTGATGGAAGATGAAGGGGAGCTACGGTCGGTGGGCTAGAGTACCTGCTACGGATCCACCTACAAGCATAACACGAATGTAGCGCCCCCGGCAAAAGGGACGTCAATACATTTGAATTGTATTGGTATGTATAAACAAACTTTGCCCTGAGTAACCTCAAACCATACACAAGTGACAAATGGTAAAGGAATCAACAATTAAATACGCATGAAAGGAAACAATCAAGGCAAACAAGTTGACAATCTCTCCTTTTCCCCATCAATGTTTTCGTATCAATTATTTCACACTTTTTCTCATATTTTCATTTCAATAGTGATATCGATCACTTTCCACCCTTATTACCTCGGCCACCCTTATTACCTCGACCACCCTTATCACCACAACCCACACCTTATTGCTTCGTGTTGTGGCGCGCAAACCGATCCCACGAAACAATCACAATTCACAAACAATACCACAACAAATACAATTCAGAAAGAACAACAACAATTCTCAAGGAATAAAAACAACAATTCTCAAAGAGCAACAACAACAATTCTCAAAGAGCAACAACAACAATTTATAAGAACTTCCATAGACATCAATACCATTTCCATCGTATTCCACATCTCATATGCTTTTTATGTTACAACGAGAATTTCCCCGACAAGCCATATATGTTATTACCACAGCTGTTCCAATTGCATCAATTACCATTTCCTTCCATCATTTGTTTCACAATTCTTACCATATAGCACATTCACAATCACACACTTGGTTCATTGCCAATTACTTGCATCATTATATCAAGAGACATAACCACGAACACTCAACCATACCAATCACGAGAATTTCACAGACAACCCACGTAGAGATCACCTACCAAACACTCAAACACCAAACAAGGTGATTTTACAAACGTCGAAGTTAAGCATACATACCTGGAGCCAAATTCCCTTTTAATTTCTACTTCCAACTTCACCAAAAAGCCTAGCAACGTCAATCTAGAGCACAAATTAACACATATTTCTCAGAGTCAAAGTTCCCAATCACTACCCGAACACATTTAGATGATCAACCCTCCTTTGTACAATCCTTTACTCCTACCCAATCCCTCTTACCAGATTTTAGGTTTTAAAAGACATGCATGAATGTTTCAACCTCTATTATCAAGAATCAATGCATGACACTTCCCCCCCCCCCCTAATTAAACCTGAAAACTAATGAAAATGGGTTAGGGATTTTACCTGCAAGAATGGGGATGAAGACACTCACTTTGAAATTTCCTGGCCCGGTTAGTTTTGAAGAATCAATTTAAAGAAGATGAACTCTCTCTCACGAACCCTCTCTTCCTCTCT
>NW_017696140.1:0-3357 GCF_001879085.1 Nicotiana attenuata
TGGGAATTGGGCTTGGAGGGTGGTGGTGGTGGTGTCTGAGAAGTGGTTCCGTAATATTGCTGGTGAGTAGGGAGAGCAGGATATGAGTTCGCTGTGGGAGAGTCTTGGGGTTGAGTTGGTGGGAGGTAATTGGGATTGGCAGGATAGGCTGGTGGGGGATGTCCCTTCGACCAAGCCTGGTACATTTCGGCCATCTGCTGCTTTAACTTATACATCTCCTCTCTCATTGTATTCACATCCATTGCCTCCTCCTCTCTGGATGGGTCAACGATGCTTGCTTCTAGATCTTGATTGGCCATTTTCGACTTGTCTTTGGAGCGTGTGTTGTAAGGGTGGGTTGCCAGAATGCCAGTCAGCTTATCACCTGCCTGGACTCATCAACAACAACTTGTTAGCGGTTAGGGCATTAACAAATAGATAACCGCACATTGATGGATGGATGCACCTAAGCAGTCAAACGTTGCTATTATGTCGCTGTTCAATCACATGCGTCATCCCGGCTTTTATTTCTTTCTCTTGCCAATTAATTCCTACTCCTATCTTTCCCTCTTCACCCCTTCTTTTTCTCTTTTGGATTCTCTTTCCTTTGGTTTTTCCCTTATTTGTATCATTCCTTTTTAGTTTTCCTTTGATTTATTTAGAAATGGTCGAATCCTATGGAGACTGCCTACGTATCACGACCCCGCGTGAATCAGACCAAGCGTAGTTCGCGAAGAATAAATGTAAAGTGAAAGCAGAATATTTTTGGGAATTTTCAAGTTTATTGATAGCAACTACGTCCATTACAAAGACTCGAGACAGACTTTGGTGCAAAAAGAACTACAGACTCCATATCCCTATCCTAGTTCAAACAAAATACAGACTCAATCAACTGACTGTCTTTTAACAAAAGGGAAATACAGACAGACTCAAAAGGTAAACTCTAACAGACTCATAGACAACTATGAATACATTAAAGCTCCTGGTGCCCGCAGGACATCGTTCGGTCTCGCCGCGGGCCTATATGCAAGTTCCCCTTGGAGTCTGTCTAAGTCATTCATTATCTGCTTCACAAATATCATGACTGATGCAAAGAAGGTGGTACGGGTCATGTTCTCGCACATCTGGCATTTCCGGGTAATAGAATGAGCAACGGTTAAGATTCTCTCTCGGATTCTTCCTTTCTCTTGAAGCAACCGCCCTATCTGCTGGGCCCTAGCCTCCAAAGTCTGTTCAAACGCCTGGCTTTGTTCTCGAAGTTGCTGCAAATCCATTTCTAGCTGCGCTATGCCCTATAACAGTGTTCTCTCTCGAATTTGAAGTCCTTTGCCTGTTTAATCATTCGGTTTTCTGCGACAGTGGCCCTTTCCTTTAATCTTGCGACCTTATTGTCATATTCTTCTTTTAACTGCTTAACCATGCGAGCCCGCTCTTCTGCATTTTTGTCCAATTGTCTCCGAACCCCAACTAGTTCCTTTTCTGCTTTGTCGAGGTCAAAACTGTAATCATTCACCTTTTGCCTTAGATTTGCTATAAGCTTTGTATCTTTGGCACTTCTGACAGGGTTGTCGACCTCTAGCTTCATCTTTTGTATTTGGGCTCGTAAAACTTCATTCTCCTTGGCCAATTGTTTTCTCTCCCCTTCATCAGCCGCGGCTTGCAAGCTATTTTCAAATCGAAGGTCTTGGACCTGTTTTTCCAACGCTCCTATGCGGGCCCTGTACTCGTTTTCTTTAGCTAACCAATCCCATTGTTCTTGTGATGAATCAACAAATTCCTGGATGTGAGGTCTTCTGGCCGGTCTTCCGAATGCAACGTCCCTTCTATACCAAGCCTGATAATCAGGTGACACCTCTCCTTTGGCTCGATCCCGGACACAAGTGTTTGCCGCCAAATATTGACATTCGCTCCAGACTTGGCGGACCACAGCTTCAGGAAACTGGCCATCGGGGCCAATCTCAACCACTTGCAAACTAAGATCATCATCCTTGGGTACTATCTGGCATCTCCCCAGTTGCCTCAACACTCGATACGGTGCGTAAGGCTGAATGCTTCTAAGCCCCATCAGAAGAAAATATGGTCGGGCTGCCGGCATATATACGACTTCATCAACGGGTAACCATCCCAGTGTCCACTCTATCTGGCTAGCCGTGAGGGACCGAAAATATGTTGTCCATCCCGTGACTCCTTCCGGCAATTTGGCTCCTTTAATCCTTGTGTAAAATTCTTCTATGCATGTTTTTTCTGGAGACCCGTAGCTCAAGAACTGAGGGCGATGACACAGATGCTCGATCATCCACATTTGTAATAATAAGTTGCACCCTTCGAAGGAAGTTTCCCCGGCTTTGCAAGCTGTAAGAGCACGGAATATGTCGGCCAATATCATAGGTGCAAGTGTACTTTTGGCTTGAGTGATTAATGTACTGACAACCCCAGCTATTTTTATATCAATGTTCCCATCCTTCCTTGGAAATATTAAAAGCCCCAAGAAAGCCACCATAAAAGCGAAACATCGATGCTCCTCCCACTTCTGGCGGTTTCCTTTGCTACATATCTTACTTTCTGGGTTGTTAAACCCCCCGATATGACCGTAGCGATGATATATGAAGCTTAGAGTACAAAAGCCATTTGCCAGGTCTGGGTTATGGACGGCCCTGACTATTTTCAAGGAGTCTAAAAACTTGTGTACAGCTACAACTCTGGGAGCAACCAAGTATTTGTGCCTCAATGGAACCTCATCCTTTCCAATGTAGCCAGCTATTTCCTCCAATGTCGGGGTAAGCTCAAAATCCGAAAAATGGAACACATTATGTGCTGGGTCCCAACATGTAACCAGTGCTCTAATAATATCTCCCCGAGGCGCAATATCAAGCAGACCGGTAAGCCCTTTCAAATGTTTCTTGACTGCATCTTGCCCTTCTTTTCCCAAATCATTCCACCATAAACGCAGCTCCAAAGGGATTTTATGCATGATTGAAAAGGGTTCATTTTGAGTCGTGCTCATCCTGCACATTTATTAAGGTGATTTAATAACTTATTTGACCTAAAAAGGAAAGCAAATAACACTATTTTTGTTCAAATTTCCAATTTTAAAACGGCCGGTTTTGCAGTTACGGCCTTTCAGCACTTCGGGAAGAAGATTTTAAGGCTGTACCCGTTGACCGTTGGGAAATGACTCAAGATGGCCGTTTTTGCACAAATAGCCTTCCGGCGCCCGTTTGGGGACATTCGGCTATTTTGGCAGAACGACATCACCTGATTTATTTATAACAAAAACAAAACAAAATTAACATTTTTTGGTTATTTTTGCAAAAGGGAAGGTTGGACCCGATGAGGGTTGCCTACGTATCTCACATCCGGTGAGAATCAAACCAGCGT
>NW_017696141.1:0-3357 GCF_001879085.1 Nicotiana attenuata
AAGTTTGGTGTAATTAGGACTTCTGCTCATGATTGGTAATTTTATCTTTCTAATTGTGCAAAGTATAGAAACATACCTGAACTTTCTCATGAGCATATACTGATGAACCAAGTTCTTCAAGTAAAACTTCTCTTGATCATGCCTCAAATGTCAGAATAGAAAAACTTTGTAAGAGATTAAAGATTCATATAAACACATGTCACAGGAGTATACTAATTAAAGTATGAGACTGAGTAAGAATTAGTCTAGATATTTACATTGAATTAAGAACTCCTAACCAATATTATTTTTTTCAATTTTTTTTTCATTTTTCAATTTTTTTCATTGTGCATTCTGAACTGGACCTTTTAGGTGATCTTAATCATCCCTAATTCCAACCTGTTCCTTTCAAAGTTTTCTCTACTCAGTGCTTTAGTGAAGATGTCAGCTATTTGTTTATCAGTAGCACAAAATTCTATGGAGATTAACCTTTTCTCATAGTTATCTCTTAAGAAGTGGTGTCTAACATCTATGTGCTTGGTCCTTTTATGATGAACAGGGTTCTTTGTCATACTTATAGCACTAGTGTTATCACAAAATATTGGAATACACCCCACTTCAATTTCAAAGTCTACCAGCTGTTGTTTGATCCATAGCAATTGAGCACAACAAGAGGCAGCAGCAACATATTCAGCTTCAGCAGTAGATAGGGCTACTGAATTTTGCTTTTTGGTAGCCCATGACACTAGACATGACCCCAGGAAATGTGCCATACCTGAAGTACTCTTCCTGTCTACTAAGAACCCTGCATAATCAGCATCAGCATATCCTACCATATCAAAGTTACTACCTTTGGGATACCAAAGACACAAATCTGTGGTGCCTTTCAGATATCTCAGTATCCTCTTGACAGCAGTCAAATGTGACTCCTTTGGATTTGCCTGGAAACGAGCACAAAGTCCTACACTGAAAACTATGTCAGGTCTGCTGGCAGTAAGATACAAAAGTGAACCAATCATACCCCTATACAGCTTTTGATCAACTGATGAACGAGGTTCATCAACATCTAATTTAGTGGCAGTTGCAATAGGTGTATCTATTTCTTTGGAGTCCTCCATTTTAAATTTTTTGATTAGTTCTTTTATATACTTCTGCTGATGGATCATGGTCCCATTTTGACTTTGTTTTATCTGCAAGCCTAGGAAGAAATTTAGTTCACCCATCATACTCATTTCAAACTCACTTCCCATTAATTTTGCAAAGTCCTTACTCAACCTATCAGTAGTGGCCCCAAATATTATGTCATCAACATATATTTGTACAACAAGGAGGTCTTTACCTTTTTCCCTTAGGAACAAAGTGCTGTCAATTTTACCTCTTTTGTACCCATGCTCCAGTAGGAATTTTGATAGTCGTTCATACCAAGCTCTTGGGGCCTGTTTGAGCCCATATAGAACTTTGTCCAGCTTGTACACATGCTCAGGACATTCCTTGCTTTCAAATCCTGGAGGTTGTTTCACAAACACTTCCTCCTTGAGGTAGCCATTTAGGAAGGCACTTTTGACATCCATCTGATGGAGGGTGAATTCCATATGTGCTGCAAAGGTAATGAGGAGTCTGATTGCCTCTAGTCTTGCAACTGGAGCAAAGGTCTCATCATAGTCAATGCCTTCCTCTTGGCTGTAGCCCTGAACCACCAGCCTTGCCTTGTTTCTTGTAACAATTCCATCTTCATCAAGTTTGTTCCTGAAGACCCATTTGGTGCCAATGATTGACCTGTCCTTGGGTCTAGGAACTAGATGCCAGACTTGACTTCTTTCAAATTGATTGAGTTCCTCCTGCATAGCATTGACCCAGTCTGCATCCTGCAAAGCCTCAACAACATTTTTAGGTTCAATAAGAGATAGAAAAGCATCAAATGCACACAGATTCTTTAATTGTGATCTAGTTTTGACTCCAGATGTTGGATCATTAATGATGTTCTCAATGGGATGAGAACTTTGATACTTGTGAGATTTCACCAACAACTGGTTTCTACTAGATGATTCTCCTCTGTTTTGTTGATGAGGAACAGGTTCTTGTAAAGAGTTTGTTTCATTTTCTCCCTGATTAGTTCCCCCTGTCAGGTTGCCCAGACTGGAAGAACCTATTCCATCACCTGTTCCTTCTTTTGATGCTGCTTCAGTCAATTCTCTTACCAAGCCAATGGCTTCATCTTCATGTTCCTGCCTCTCAGAAAGAATGTTAGTTTCATCAAATACAACATGCACACTTTCTTCTACACACAGAGTTCTTTTATTAAATACTTTATATGCTTTGCTATGTGAAGAATATCCCAAGAATACTCCCTCATCACTTCTGGGATCAAACTTACCTAGGGAGTCTTTTCCATTATTATGCACATAGCACTTGCAACCAAATGCCCTAAGGTGGGATATGTTTGGTTTTCTCCCTTTAAGTAATTCATAGGGAGTTTTCTCAACAAGAGGTCTAGTCATGCATCTATTGATTATGTAACATGCAGTGTTTACAGCCTCTGCCCAGAAGCTGTGGGGTAATTTGCTAGAGAGAAGCATGGTCCTTGCCATATCCTCAAGGGTCCTGTTCTTTCTTTCAACTACACCATTTTGCTGAGGAGTTCTAGGGGCAGAGAAGTTGTGATCTATACCATTTTCATCACAATATTCAGCAAATTTTACATTTTCAAATTCAGTTCCATGATCAGACCTAATGGATGCAAGTTGATTTCCTAATTGTTTCTGAGTTTTTCTAACAAAGGCAGTAAACATTTCAAATGCCTCATCTTTGGATGTTAGAAATAGTACCCAGGTAAATCTAGAATAATCATCAACAAGCACCATCACATATTTCTTTCCACCTCTGCTCAAGGTTCTCATTGGACCACAAAGATCCATATGAACTAGTTCCAACGTCTTGGACGTACTTACCATTTTCTTGGATTTGAAGGATGACCTTACCTGCTTCCCCCTTGCACATGCCTCACAAACTTTGTCTTCCTTGAACTTGATATTAGGTAACCCTATCACCAAGTCCTTGGAGACTAATTTGTTTAGCTGATTTAGACTGGCATGGCCAAGTCTTTTGTGCCACAGGAGGGGATCATTAACTAGCACACTTAGACAAGTGAGTTCATTTTCTGAAAGAGTTGACAAATCTACAATGTAAATATTGTTAACTCTTCTTCCCTGCAAAACAATCTTGTCAATGGTAAGGTTAATCACAAAACATTTGGTAGAGGTGAAAGCTACAAGGTTACCTCTGTCACACAGTTGTGACACACTGATTAGGCTATATTTCAAGCCATCTATCAAGTAGAAATTCTCAATGGAATGAGAGTCTGTCTTACCTACCCTTTCC
>NW_017696142.1:0-3357 GCF_001879085.1 Nicotiana attenuata
TTAGGGCTTTTGGGTGAAGTGCATGTGCAATAATGACAAAGACTCCCTAGGTAAGTTTGATCCCAAAAGTGATGAGGGAGTATTCTTGGGATATTCTTCACATAGCAAAGCATACAAAGTGTTTAACAAAAGAACTCTATGTGTTGAAGAGAGTGTACATGTTGTGTTTGATGAATCTAACACTCTTTCTGAGAGACAGGAACATGAAGATGAAGCCATTGGACTGGTAAGACAATTGACTGAAGCCACAGCACAAGTCAAAGTGGCATCAAAGGAAGGAGCAGGTGATGGAACAGGTCCTCTCACCCAGGGCAACCTGACAGGGGGAACCAATCTGAAGGATCTGTACCTGAACCTGTTCCTCTGCAGCATAACTATGAAGGAGAATCTAGCAGGAACCAGATGGTGGGGAAATCTTACAAGTACCTGAGTTCTCACCCCATTGAGAACATCATCAATGATCCAACATCTGGGGTCAAGACAAGATCACAACTGAAGAACCTGTGTGCATTTGATGCTTTTCTGTCCCTCATTGAACCTAAAAATGTGAGTGAAGCTCTACAAGATGCAGATTGGGTCAATGCTATGCAAGATGAGCTCAATCAGTTTGAAAGAAGCCAAGTCTGGCACTTAGTTCCAAAACCAAAAGATAGGTCAGTCATTGGGACAAAATGGGTCTTCAGGAACAAACTAGATGAAGATGGAACAGTTACAAGAAATAAGGCAAGGTTGGTGGTTCAAGGCTATAGTCAAGAGGAAGGCATTGATTATGATGAGACTTTTGCTCCAGTGGCTAGACTTGAAGCAATTAGACTCCTCATAGCCTTTGCAGCACATATGGAATTCACTCTTCATCAAATGGATGTCAAAAGTGCCTTCCTAAATGGCTATCTCAAAGAAGAAGTGTTTGTGAGACAACCTCCAGGATTCGAAAGTAAAGAATGTCCTGATCATGTATACAAGCTAGATAAAGCTCTCTATGGTCTCAAGCAGGCCCCAAGAGCTTGGTATGAAAGATTGTCAAAATTCCTTCTGGAGCATGGGTACAAAAGAGGTAAAATTGACAACACTTTGTTCCTAAGGGAAAAAGTTAAAGATCTTCTTGTTGTACAATATATGTTGATGATATAATATTTGGGGCCACTACAGATAGGTTGAGCAAGGAATTTGCTAAATTAATGGGAAGTGAGTTTGAAATGAGTATGATGGGTGAACTAAATTTCTTCCTAGGCTTACAGATAAAACAAAGCTCAAATGGAACCATGATTCATCAACAGAAATATACAAATGAACTAATCAAGAAGTTTAAAATGGAGGACTCTAAGGAAATAGATACACCTATTGCAACTGCCACTAAATTAGATGCTGATGAACCTGGTTCATCAGTTGATCAGAAGTTGTATAGGGGTATGATTGGTTCACTCTTGTATCTTACTGCCAGCAGACCTGACATTGTTTTCAGTGTAGGACTTTGTGCTCGTTTTCAAGCTAATCCTAAAGAGTCTCACTTGACTGCTGTCAAGAGGATATTGAGATATCTGAAGGGCACTACTGAATTGTGCCTATGGTACCCTAAAGGTAGTAATTTTGATCTAGTAGGTTATTGTCACGCCCCAAATTCGAGGGACATGACCGGCACCCGACCGGGTAGCCCCAGCCAAGCGAACCTGGATGCCTTTCCTAACCCACATGTTACCCCAAGAACACTTTTTAATTTACAAAACACATACATACTTACATAATAGTAGTAAATCACCAACTCGTTACCAACGTATGAGAACACGGATTTACACAAGTTTCTAACCCACATCTACTGTCTGCGGAGCCTCAAATAGTACAACAGGATAATATAGTATTTGCTGGTAACAAGGCTCCGGCTATACCTTACACAAATCAAAAATAAAACTCCGAAAACAAGCGGCCTGAGCCACGCAGGACCCCGAGAGGAAAGGGGCTCACCAAAAAGCTGATGGAGGACGAAGGGGAGCTATGATCGGTGGACTGGAGTACCTGCTACGAATCCACCTACAATCATAACACGAATGTAGCGCCCCAAGCAAAAGGGACGTCAGTACATTTGAATTGTACCGGTATGTATAACAAACATTACCCAGAGTAACCTCAAACCATACAGGAATAACAACAATAGAGGGAAACAACAATTGAATACACACAAGGAAAAACAATCAAGGCAAACAAGTTGACAATCTCTCCTTTTCCCCATCATCATTTCCACATTCTCAATTTCACAATGTTCTCATGTTTCATTTCAATAGTGATATCGATCACTTTCCATCCTTATTACCTCGGCCACCCTTATTACCTCGGCCACCCTTATCACCACAACCCTCACCTTATTATTTCGTGTTGCGGCGCGCAACCCGATCCCACCGAACAATCACAATTCATAAACAATAGCACAACAACAACAACAACAATTTACAAGGAGAACAGCAACAAGTTTCAGGAATAATCAACAGCAAATCCCAATAACGACAGCAACACATCTCAAAGAACAACAACACAACTCACACAGAGTTTATATGACTATCAATGCCATTTCCATCTTTTTCAACAGCCCGTTGTACCATTTAAATCACAGCAATAATTTTCCACAGCTAGGCACAAAGGATGTTACCACAGTTATTTCAATATCACCAATTTTGATTCCTTTCCATCATTTATTCCACAGTTCTTACCACATAACACACTCGCAATTACAACTTGGTTTATTGCCATTTACTTACACAACCATATCGGACGTCTTAGCCAACAACGTTTAAGGCACAACATTGACGTGAATTCACAAATGGTTTACACAAGAAAACGCATACTACTCACAAGAGTTCAACTTCACAACTAATCCATGAAGATATCACATACCAAGTATTTGGACACCAAGCATGGAGATTTTACAAAGGTTAAAGTTAGCCATACATGCCTGGAGTTGAATCCCTTTTTAATTTCTACTTCCAATTCACCGAAAATCTAGCAACGACAATATAGTGCACAAATTAATACTCGTAACTTAGAATTCAAGGTTCAAAACCACTACCCGAACATACTTAGGTTATCAATCCCTTCTTTGCATAAGTCTTTGCTCCCACCCAATTACCCCCACTAGGTTTTAGGTTTTAATAAACACGCATGCTCAATTTTTGCCATTATTTCCAAGAACCAATGCATGAGGCTCCCCCCCCCCCGTTAATTTAAACCTTAAATTCAATGAAAAGGGTTAGGGATTTTACCTGCAAGAGAAAGGGGATGAAGATAAGTTTGAGATTTCCCGGCCCGGGTAGCTTTGAAGAATCAAATTTTTGGAGGAGCTGACTTTCTCTCTCAAGACCCTCTCTTCCT
>NW_017696143.1:0-3356 GCF_001879085.1 Nicotiana attenuata
AGGATTGACAGTGTTTGGATAGCGAAAGAAAGCCTTCGTCATCTCAATTGCACAAAAGCCATCGTCGAATGAGGATTAGACGTAGTACCTTTTTACTGCATCTGCGTTGACTGCTGTCTCAGGATCATTCCCTTCGATGTCTCCCAGATACAGTGCTCCTCTTGGCAATATTTTCCGGATGATGTATGGACCTTTCCAATTAGGGGCAAACTTCCCTTTTGCTTCCTGATGATGAGGGAGAATGCGTCTGAGTACCAGCTGTCCCACTTCAAAATTCCTGGGACGCACTTTCTTATTATAGGCACGGGCCATTCTTTGTTGGTACAGCTGTCCGTGACAAACCGCGGCCATCCGTTTTTCATCAATTAATGACAATTGCTCTAGTCGGGTTTTAACCCATTCACTGTCCTCAATCTCCGCCTCAACGATTATCCGGAGTGAAGGAATTTCCACTTCTGCAGGTATGACTGCTTCAGTACCGTAAACTAACAAGTACGGTGTTGCTCCAATTGATGTACGTACTGTGGTGCGATATCCAAGTAATGCGAAGGGTAACTTTTCATGCCATTGCCGGGAGCTTTGAATCATCTTTCTCAAAATCTTCTTGATGTTCTTATTTGCTGCCTCGATAGCACCATTGGCTTTTGGCCGATAGGGAGTTGAGTTTCTATGCGTTATCTTGAATTGTTCACAGACCTCCTCCATCAGGCGACTGTTCAAGTTAGCGGCATTGTCGGTAATAATAATTGCAGGAATGCCAAAGCGGCAAATGAGATTGGAGTGCACAAAGTCTACCACGGCTTTCTTGGTGACTGACTTGAGGGTGATGGCTTCAACCCATTTTGTGAAATAGTCGATTGCTACCAGTATGAACCTATGCCCATTCGAAGCTTTCGGCTCGATTGGCCCAATGACATCCATGCCCCAAGCGACAAACGGCCAAGGTGCTGACATCGGATGGAGTTCTGTCGGAGGTGCATGAATCAAGTCGTCGTGCACCTGGCATTGATGACATTTCCGAACAAAACCGAAACAGTCCTTCTCCATAGTTATCCAGTAATACCCGGCTCGCAAAATTTTCTTTGCCAACACATAACCATTCATATGAGGTCCACATACTCCTGCGTGCACTTCATGCATAATTCTTCCAGCTTCCTCGGCGTCAACACATCTTAGCAAGTTGAGGTCCGGGGTTCTTTTATACAAAACATCACCACTTAAAAAGAAACCACTCGCATGTCGTCTAATGGTTCTTTTCTGATCTCCGGTGGCCTGCTCAGGGTATTCCTGTGTTTTCAGAAATCTCTTGATATCATGATACCAGGGCTGACCACTAGGTTCCACCTCAACCGCATTACAATACCCGTGCTTTTCTTTGATTTGAATCTCTAAAGGGTCAATATGGGCATTGCCTGGGTAAGGCAACATTAAAGCTAGAGTGGCAAGTGCATCGGCTAGTTCATTATGACACCGGGGGATATACCTGAATTCTACCGACTTGAAGCGTTTGGTGAGATCTTCCACATGCTGTCGATAAGGAATGAGCTTAACATCTCGAGTTTCCCATTCTCCTTGGGCTTGTCGGATAATCAAGTTAGAGTCCCCCATGATTAATAAATCTTCAACATCATGGTCAATTGCCATGTTCATGCCCATGATGCAGGCTTCATACTCAGCTGTATTGTTTGTGCAAAAGAAACGGAGCCTGGCTGTAGCCGGGTAGTGCTGACCATTGGGTGATATCAAGATTGCCCCAATACCTACACCCCTCGCATTTACTGCTCCATCAAAGAACATTTTCCAAGCACGAGTGTCCTCAGAGATGGTTTCCACCGAATTTACTTCCTCATCCGAGAAATAGGTGCTTAACGGCTGATATTCCTCGTCGACCGGGTTTTCGGCTAAATGATCCGCCAAAGCCTGGGCTTTCACTGCCGTGCGAGTAACATAGACTATGTCAAATTCAGTGAGCAAGATTTGCCATTTTGCCAACCTCCCAGTGGGCATCGGTTTCTGGAATATGTATTTCAAAGGATCTAACCTGGTTATTAGATAGGTGGTATGGGCTTGAAGATAATGTCTCAGCTTTTGGGCAACCCACGTCAGAGCGCAGCATGTTCTTTCCAACAAGGTGTATTTGGCCTCGTAGCCAGTAAACTTCTTGCTTAGATAGTAAATTGCCTGCTCTTTCCTTCCGGTTATGTCATGCTGACCGAGGACACAGCCAAAAGAATTTTCCAACACTGTCAGATACAAGAAGAGAGGTCGTCCCTGCTCTGGTGGGACCAATACTGGAGGATTTGACAAATATTCCTTGATTTTATCGAAGGCCTCTTGACATTCGGACGTCCACTTGATAGCCGCATCTTTCTTCAATAACTTGAATATGGGCTCACAGGTGGTAGTCAATTGAGCGATGAACCGACTGATATAGTTTAACCTGCCCAATAAACTCATCACCTCCTTCTTAGTTCTTGGAGGAGGTAAATCTCGAATGGCCTTTATCTTTGTTGGATCCAACTCAATACCTCTCCTGCTGACTATGAAACCCAAGAGCTTGCCCGATGGGACTCCGAAAGCACATTTAGCTGGATTCAACTTCAGATCATACTTGCGCAACCGTTCAAAGAACTTTCTCAAATCTCGAACTTGATCGCTCTGAATTCGTGACTTAACGATTACATCATCCACATACACCTCTATTTCTTGATGCATCATATCGTGGAAAATGGTGGTCATGGCCCTCATATAAGTTGCCCCAGCATTCTTCAGCCCAAACGGCATGACCCGATAACAGTAGGTTCCCCATGGTGTAGTGAAAGCTGTCTTTTCGGCATCCTCTTCATCCATCAACACTTGGTGATATCCTGCGTAACAGTCCACGAAAGACTGTATTTCATGTTTGGCGCAGTTATCAACAAGGATGTGAATGTTAGGTAACGGGAAATTATCTTTGGGACTTGCCCTGTTCAAATCTCGGTAATCTACACACACCCGGGTTTTCCCGTCTTTCTTTGGTACTGGAACCACATTGGCCAACCACTTAGTATATCGGACCACTCGAATTACCCCCGCCTTTAACTGTTTTGTGACTTCTTCTTTGATCTTATCACTGATATCAGTTTTGAACTTCCTTTGCTTTTGTTGTACTGGAGGACAATCGGGGTAGATCGGCAATTTGTGCACCACTAGGTCCATACTTAGTCCTGGCATGTCGTCATACGACCAAGCAAACACATTTTAAATTCGAACAGGAGCTGGATTATTGCATCTCGAGTGTGTTGATCTGTGTGAATGCTTATTTTGGTTTCCCTTATTTCTTCGGCCGTTCCCAAATTAACCGGTTCGGTGTCATT
>NW_017696144.1:0-3356 GCF_001879085.1 Nicotiana attenuata
GCTATCACTGTATATGGTTACAGGAAGTTGAACTTTGAATCCAATTTCTTTGAGCATTCCTAGTATCCATGTCAGTTCTGCTACTGCTGAGGCCATGCTTCTATATTCAGATTTAGCAGAACTCCTTGAAATTGTAGTTTGTTTCTTTGATTTCCATGACACAGTTAAATCTCCAATCTTTACCAAGAAACCAGTAACTGATCTCTTTGTTTGTGGACATGCTGCCCAGTCAGCATCACAGAAGGCTGTGATGTTATCTTGTGGTTTATTTGACAAGAGTACTCCTAGACCAGGCTCATTTTTGACATATTTAACTATTCTGTGTGCAGCTTCCATATGAGATCTTTTTGGTTGTTGTAAGAATTGGCTTAGATTCTGCACACTGTAAGCAATATCAGGCCTTGTGACTGTGAGATATAAGAGCTTTCCAATGAGTCTTTGATATGAGCCTATGTCAGATATGACTTCATCCTTAGTACTTGAGATAGTTGATAGATGTTCATCATATTCCTTGGTTGTGAGCTTTGAGTTACAGTCCATAGGTGTTCCTATTGGTTTTGCAGCTGATAGACCAAGCTCAGATATTAGTTCTAATGCATATTTTCTTTGATGCATTAATATTCCTTTTTCTGACCTTGCAAATTCAATCCCTAGAAAATACTTCAGTTCACCCAAGTCCTTTATCTTGAAGGCATTTTGTAGTGCAGTTTTGGTATCTTGTATGAGTTCTAAGTTGTCACCTGTTATTAGCATATCATCAACATAAATGAGTACCACTGTAGTACCTCTGTCTGTTTTCTTACTGAACAGGGAATGATCATATTTACTCTGGACAAACTGAAACCTTAGCAAAGCTTCTGTTAATTTGGCATTCCATTGTCTTGGTGCCTGCTTTAGACCATACAGGGATTTTATGAGTCTACATACTTTATTCTCCCCCTGACTCTGAAATCCCTGTGGCAATGTCATATAAATATCATCTGTGAGATCTCCATGTAGGAATGCATTGTAAATATCTATTTGGTGTATGTGCCAACTTCTTGCAGCTGCTATAGATAAAACTGATCTCATTGTGACCAATTTGATTACAGGAGAAAAAGTCTCTTGATAGTCTATACCTTCTTGCTGACTATAGCCTTTTGCTACTAGTCTTGCCTTAAGTCTTTCTACTTCACCTGTTGCCTTGTATTTGACTTTGTATATCCACTTGCATCCAATTGGCTTTTTTCCTTCTGGTAAGTTTACTACTTCCCAGGTATTGTTTTCCTGTAGAGCTTTAACTTCTGCTTGCATAGCTTCAATCCATGCTGGATCTTGAGCTGCTTCAGTATATGATTGTGGTTCTGTAACTGATGAGAATGCTGCAAGAAAGGCAGTATATTTTGGTGAGATATTATCATAAGACACATAGTTAGAAATTGGATAGTTAGTTTTATTATGTAAACTCAGTGATATGAAATCCTTTTTCCATATTGGTGGTTTAGAAGTTCTTGTAGACTTCCTGGTAGGTTCCATTCTTTGTTTTTGCTTTGGAGCAGACTGAGTTGGCAATTGTTGAACTATTGGTGCCCTTGTGATTTCTGATATAGGTGGTATGTTTGCATTGATTTGTGTCTGTACTGTAGACTGTGTATTTGTAGTATTCTCACATAGAGGAGTTGTTGTAGAGATCTGTAAATGTGGACTTCTGCTTGATTCTTGGCAGCTGCTAGATGGAGTCTGTTGCTCCAACACTTGTAAGGTTTGTTCATCTGTTTGAGATTCTTCTGTTGTAGTGTTATTAAATATAGGAATTTCAGTAGTATTCCATTTAAAAGGAAATACATCTTCTCTAAAACTGACATCCCTGTTGACAAAGAAACACTTGTTAGTGATATCATATAATATGTAACCTTTTTGCACTTCTGAGTATCCCATTAGAACACTTGTTCTAGTTCTGGATTGAAGCTTGTCAGTCTCAGATATATTCTTTGCATAGCAAAGACATCCCATTACTCTCAAATGGTTAACAGAAGGTTTTCTATGATACATTTTTTCATAGGGAGACATTTTTATCACAGATGATGGTAGTCTATTAATAAGATATACTGCAGCTTGTACACAGTGTCCCCAAAATTTCAGAGGAATATTTGCTTGAAATCTAATTGCTCTTGTTATTTCTAGAATATGTCTATGTTTTCTTTCTGCTATGCCATTTTGTTGTGGTGTATAGGCACATGACCTCTGATGTATTATCCCCAATTGCTTGAAGATGTTGTTACAGGTTTCATTAAGAAATTCAGTACCATTATCAGTTCTAACTATTTTGACTAAAGTGTTGAACTGAGTTTGAACATATTTTAGGAAGAGAGGAATAACAATGCAAGCATCAGATTTGAGTTTTAGTAAGTACACCCAAGTCATTCTAGTATGATCATCTACTATGGTTAGAAAGTATTTATTTCCATCAAAGGTTTGTACTTTGTAAGGTCCCCATACATCCATGTGAACAAGATCAAACTTAGCACTACTTCTATTCAAACTAGTAGGAAAAGGAAGTCTACATTGTTTAGCACATGGACATACACTGCACTTATCTATAGTTTCTGTTATATCCTTGCCGTTAGCAGGCAAAATTTTATTCAAAGTAGTACTAGCTATATGACCAAATCTCATATGCCATAGTTTTATTTCTTCTATACTAATAGCAGTAACTTCATGAGCATTTAATCCAGTTCCTCCAAGTTTTCCAGTTGATTTGTTTAATAGCAGATATAGCCCATCATCCTCTTTACCAATCTCCTTCACCTTGCCATTGTAAAGATCCTGAAAAACACAAAAGTTAGGATAAAAGGCAGCTACACAATTTAACTGTTTTGTAGCCTATGATACTGACATAAGATTGTATTTAAATTGAGGCAGTAAAAAAACATTAGTTAGAGTGCTATTATCAGAAATTTTGCTTGAACCAATGTGTGTTACTTTTGATACTTCACCATTTGGTAACTGCACATTTTTCCCATTAGCATCTTTTAGTAAAGAAGCTTTGTCTAACATATTTATATCAGAAACCATGTGATTTGTTGCACCTGTGTCAATGATCCAATCTTTGAGAATTTTGGATACTAACATGACTTTACTGCTGCAAATACCTGGTTCTGTACCTGCTACATTGGCTGAAGAGCCAGTGTTTGAGTTTGTGCCTTGTTGATGGCTTTGATTTAGCATCTGAACAATCTGATCATATTGAGATTGAGTAAAGGCACACACTCCTGTTTGAGTTATTTGTCCTGGCATTTGTGTCAGTTGTGAAGGTGTATCTGTGTAATGCATCTTGCTTGTTTTGTTATTTCCTTGATTATCCAGTCTGTGTCATT
>NW_017696145.1:0-3355 GCF_001879085.1 Nicotiana attenuata
CGTTCACCTTTTGCCTTAGATTTGCTATAAGCTTTGCATCTTTGGCACTTCTGACTGGATTATCGGCCTCTAACTTCATTTTCTGGATTTGGGCTCGCAAGGCTTCATTCTCTTTGGCCAATTGTTTTTTCTCACCCTCATCAGCCGCGGCTTGCAAGCTATTTTCAAATCGGAGGTTTTGGACCTGTTTTTCCAATGCTCCTATGCGGGCCCTATACTCATTTTCTTTAGTTAACCAATCCCACTGTTCTCGTGCTGATTCAACAAATTCCTGGATGTGAGGTCGTTTGGCCGGTCTTCCGAATGCAACGTCCCTTCTATACCAAGCCTGATAGTCAGGCGACACTTCTCCTTTGGCTCGATCTCGAACACAAGTGTTCGCCGTCAAATATTGACATTCGCTCCAGACCTGGCGGACCATTGCTTCAGGAAACTGGCCATCAGGGCCAATCTCAACCACTTGCAAACTAAGATCATCATCCTTGGGTACTATCTGGCATCTCCCCAGCTGCCTCAACACTCGATACGGTGCGTAAGGCTGAATGCTTCTAAGCCCTATTAGAAGGAAATGTGGTCGGGCTGCCGGCATGTATACGATTTCATCAACGGGTAACCATCCCAGTGTCCACTCTATTTGGCTAGCAGTGAGGGACTGAAAATATGTTGTCCAACCTGTGACTCCTTCTGGCAATTCAACTCCTTCAATCCTCGTGTAAAACTCTTCTATGCATGTTTTTTCTGGAGACCCATAGCTCAAAAACTGGGGGCGATGACACAGATGCTCGACCATCCACATTTGTAACAATAGACTGCACCCTTCGAAGAAAGCTTTCCCGGCCTTGCAGGCTGTAAGAGCACGGAAGATGTCGGCCAATATCATAGGTGCCAGTGTACTTTTGGCTTGAGTAATTAATGTGCTGACGACCCCAGCTATTTTTATGTCAATGTTCCCATCCTTCCTTGGAAATACCAGAAGCCCCAGGAAAGCTACCATAAAGGCGAAACGTCGATGCTCTTCCCACTTTTGGCGGTTTCCTTTGCTACATATCTTACTTTCTGGGTTGTTGAACCCCCCAATATGGCCATATCGATGATATATGAAGCTCAGAGTACAAAAGCCATTTGCCAGATCTGCGTTATGGACGGTTCTGACTATCTTCAAAGAGTTTAGAAATCTGTGCACGGCTACAACTCTGGGGGCAACCAAGTATTTGTGCCTCAACGGAACCTGATCCTTTCCCATGTAGCCAGCTATCTCCTCTAATGTCGGGGTAAGCTCAAAGTCCGAAAAATGGAACACATTATGTGCTGGATCCCAGCATGTAACCAGTGCTCTAATAATACCTCCGCGAGGCACAATATCGAGCAAACCGGTAAGCCCTTTCAAATGCTTCTTGACTGCATCCTGCCCTTCTCCGCCTAAGTCGTTCCACCACAGACGTAACTCCAAAGGGATTTTATGCATGATTGAAAATAATTCATTTTGAGTCGTGCTCATCCTGCACATTTATTAAGGCGATTTTAATCACTGATTTTGACCTAAAAGAGAAAAATGGCACAATCCTGTTCAAATTGCCAATTTAAACAAACAGCCGGTATTGCGGATACGGCCTTTCAGCACTTCTTAAAGAAGATTTTACGGCTGTGCCTGCTAACCGTTTAGAAAATGACTCAGGGTGGCTGTTCTTGAAAAAACAGCCTTCCGGCGCCCTTTTGGGGACATTTGGCTTATTTTGACAAGAATGGCGTCACCGGACTTATTCATGACGAAAATAAAAATTTGGCATTTTTTGGTTATTGTTGCAAAGGGGAGGTTGGACCCGGTGAGGGTTGCCTACGTATCTCACATCCGGTGAGAATCAAACCAGCGTAGTTCGGGCAGATAAACCTAACTATTTTTGAAAACAAGATCCTTTTTGTTTTTGTTGGCAAATACACTATTTCTGAAAGCAAGATTCTTTCTTATATTTTCTTTTTCAGTGGCAAATAAACAAACTAATTTAAAAATAAAACTCTTTTTGTTTTTCTTTCCACCGGCAAACAAAACAAACTAAACAAAAAATACTTTTCTTCTTTTTCTTTCATTTTCTAAAAAATCCGGCAGCATTTCGGCACTACTTGGACATTGGTTTTTCTAATATAGGTAATTAATTCTCTACACTGCTATTTTCTCTTTTTCTCTTTTTGTTTTTTCCAATTTTCCCAAATATTCAAAGCCGGTCAGCATGCGAGTCCAAAACAAATAAATGCACAAGTACGATGCATCAGGATGGTCCATCATTCCGGGTACACCTGTCCTAGACGGACCCAACCCCTGTGTTGAGTCCCCTAAGTCAAAAATGCACGTGATGCAAATAAGCGTTCCTACTAGGGATCCGGCATGAAGTCAAGTTCTTCTAGGTTCAAAACCTGGGTATATGTTCTAGACTGTGTACCCGAGCGGACAACTCGAGTCGAGGATGGGGCTACGTACCGGGAACCAAAAGGCCATCCGGCTTAGTAACTTGTCCGGCCTCTTTCTTATTTCAGGGTATTGACACTAACAGAATAGGGAGTCTCAACCAGTAAGCACATCCCCGGAGGTGAGAAGAGAAGGGTTTCGCCACAGTTTATATACAATCCAGATAATATCAAAGTGGTAACAATAACATTTTGCACATTTAGCATGAAACATGTAGGATAATCAGATAAAGCCAAATACAACAATATATCTAAGCTCGAATTCTGAACCCTGAACTAAAGTTCTGGGTTCTGATCCCCAGCAGAGTCGCCAGAGCTGTCACACCTCCTTTTTCGCTACACCAGTGAGGGTGCAAAGGAGTTTTTCCAATTAAAGGACAGTCGGAACGGGGTTTATTATTAATATTCAGAGTCGCCACTTGGGAGATTAATAGTGTCCCAAGTCACCGGTTGAATCCCGATCCGAGGAAATTATGACTCTGTTAACAGTCCGCGAACCAGAACTCCGAGTAAGGAATTCTGTTAACCCGGGAGAAGGTATGAGGCATTCCCGAATTCCGTGGTTCTAGCACGGTCGCTCAACTGTTGTATTTGCTTCTATCTGATTTCAAAACATGTTCTAGATTATGCTTTTATTAGTAAACCATTTTTATACTTATTTTTAATAAGAATTGCAACGTCGTGAAAATGCGCCTCGAACCACGTCGCACCAGTGCACCCGTGATTGTCACTACATTTCAACTTCGTTGAGATTTGGATTTGGGTCACATAAATGTGCACCCACATTTAGGAAGGTAATATTATTAAAATACGCGCCTAAAGCAACTACACGTTTATTATCTTTGGGGAGGACCGTGAAATTCGCTAAACGGTCGCCGAATCTAGATTTTATATA
>NW_017696146.1:0-3355 GCF_001879085.1 Nicotiana attenuata
CATGTCACGCGTACGTATCCACACTAATCACGCTTTATTATTATTAAGAAAGTTTAGTCGGAGTTGCGCGAACGCATACTCCGATTTTGTTTTATTAAGATCGTAATTATGTCACGCGAACGTGTACACAACCACGATGGTATATTAAACGTGCCTAAAGCAAGCTACGAATATTCATTTAGAAACCATAATTATGTCACGCGAACATGTACATAATCACGGTAATAAATTCAAAACGTGCCTAAAGGTTCGTCTACCCGGGTGTGGTCGGCCTAAACATACTCCTAATGATGTAATAATAAAAGTGAGAATAAATAAATAATAAATAAATGAAACTCAAAGAAAATTCGTTACGATGGCTCACTCAATTTGAAAGAACATATGTCTGCTTGAACTCAACCATGTGAATATTCCTCCAATGCATGCGACTTGAAATTAATAGAGAATTTTGAAGTGCTAGTTAAACTCCAACTTCAAAACAGTGACTTGCTGAATTTCATTATACTCAAGAAAAACCTTTGTAGGATTAATATAAATACTTTTATACTCATTTCATACTGATAATGGATGAAGGAAACAAGCAATACTGTTTAATTTTAAGAGCACACCTCAAATAGTGAAACAGATTCATCGTAATGGTTCTATCGCAACATGAAATCAGATCAAATTTACACTCATTTGAACACTAGCAAATTCTAATAGCAGAAGTTGGAGAAGAAACAACCAACCACAATTATATATATAAAAAAACTAAACGATAAGAAATCAACAAATACACAAATTACATGAAAAATAGAAAAGGAATAAAGGAAGGAACCCGTAAGGCAGATTTCTTTAGTATATGAGAAAACAAAGTTTCTGAAGCAGCTTCACCAAAATAAAGATCCGAACGAACAAAACAACAGGGAGGCAAATCACAAACCGCGCACAAAACTCAGGTTGGAATCCGCTTGACACGACGGAACTGCAAACGGACTTCGAACGCCAAATTCACCTCAAATCAACTAAATTCCATCTCCTTTATGAGACTCCAATTTTATCTCTCAAATAAAATGTCCAAGAAACAAAGTTCTCTGAAATTTCAATTCCTGCCCCTCTTGTTCGTTCCGGTGAGGCTGAGAGATTTCTTTTTTTTGGTCTAGGTATTTTTGTTCTTTTTTTTTTTCGTGTGTGAAGAAGAAAGGTGTTGAATAGTTTTTCCGATTTTGTTTTTTTGTATATCTCTCTTCCCCATTAAAGCAGATTATGCTTTCACTTATATAGATGCTAATGAGATCCTGTGCATGTTTGTGTGTGGGGTGAGAGACGTGAAAGTTAGGGAGTGTGGGTGAGGAACGTGCGAGTGTGTGTGTGCAATGTGAGTGCAAGACGTGAAAGGTGGGGGAGCTAGAAAGTATTGTATACTTTCAGATTTACTCTTCTTATTCTTTTTCGTTAGATTTTTTAAACTTTTTACTAAGTTGAAAAATAAATAAATAAAGGTAAAATACACACACACACATATATATACACACACACAGATACCAACTTAACTTTTAGACTAAAAATTTTTTGTATAAAAAAAAATCCAATATTTACTCTATTGTTTAAATTGTACTAAGATAATACTATAGCTTATATATAAATAATTCATACTCTAAGAATGTGAGTTTTTTTTGTAATTTTTTTCTTTTAATAAAACCTATTAAGAGTAAGATAAACGTTTTAAATATTAAGATTAGACCTAAAAGAAATATTTACACTGAAATAGTATATGATTTAGGGTGTGGTCAAAAATTAGGTGTTCACAGCATGCCCCTCTTTACTTGGAAACATGAAGAGTTTTCAGGCAAAGAAAATGAACAAGGTGACTAATTTTTGATCTCACTACTATTTGAAAAGGAAAAGAAGATAAAAGAAAAAGATGCGACCGAGCCTTGATTTTAGGCAACCTACATATCCCGGGTTGTAAGGGAATCAGGTCACGTGTAGTTCAAGTGAAAGAAGAGTGATGGAGTATTCTTAGAGGGAGAGTCGAGTGAAGTTCCGTCGAGGTTCTAATCCGCGGTTCCTACTATTACATCAAAATGAAAAGAAAATTACATACTCTTGAAATCTAAGAGTTACAAAATTCCTATCTAAATGCCATCTGGAGTCTTGTCTTGATTTTTGACTTGCTTCTCCCAGTGACTTTGGATTGAAACTTGATGCTCCCGATGCAACAGACTATGAAATATTCTCCCAGGCTTGATTCTTGATCCGATGATGGGAAGAAAGATCTTGACCATATGTCTCTACATGCATTAGGCCAAAGCTGGTTGCGCCTGGTATTGAGATCAACCGTTCCACTTTCTCTGGAAAGAACTGAAATCTTATTTTTTTGCACATCCAATCCATGCTTTGTAGAAAAACCTACAAGCCAACACAAACAAACAAAACGAACAAAAAATTTCTGCCCCAGTTTGCACTAAGAAATTTTTGTGAGTTATTGAAAATACATGAAACTATCTTTGCTATTGCAGAATAAAGAATTTAAAAAAAATGCGCTTTTTAAATAATAGGGGATGGCGTACCCTTGTGTTAACAAGAAGAAGGCAGCCAGGGGATGTAGTACCCTGTGTTGGCAATAAGATGAGGCTCGTGGCACTCTAAAATGCAACTAGGGGATGTCGTACCCTATGTATGTAGAAAGTAAGGTAACCAGGGGATGTAGTACCCTGTGTTGGAAATAAGATGAGGCTCATGGCACTCTGAAATGCTACTAGGGGATGTCGTACCCTATGTAGAAAATAATGCAACCAGGGGATGTAGTACCCTGTGTTGGCAATAAGACGAGGCTCGTGGCACTCTACGATGCTACTAGGGAATGTTGTACCCTATGTTTGCAACAAGAAGTGCAACCAGGGGATGTAGTACCCTGTGTTGGTAATAAGATGAGGCTCGTGGCACTCTAAAATGCAACTAGGGGATGTCGTACCCTATGTTTGCAACAAGAAGTAAGGCAACCAGGGGATGTAGTACCCTGTGTTGGAAATAAGATGAGGATCGTGGCACTCTAAAATGCAACTAGGGGATGTCGTACCCTATGTTTGCAACAAGAAGTAAGGCAACCAGGGGATGTAGTACCCTGTGTTCGAAATAAGATGAGGCTCATGGCACTCTGAAATGCTACTAGGGGATGTCGTACCCTATGTAGAAAATAATGCAACCAGGGGATGTAGTACCATGTGTTGGAATAAGATGAGACTCGTGGCACTCTGAAATGCAACTAGGGGATATCGTACCCTATGTTTGCAACAAAAAGTAAGGCAACCAGGGGATGTAGTACCCTGTGTTGGAAATAAGATGAGGCTCGTGGCACTCTGGGATGCTACTA
>NW_017696147.1:0-3355 GCF_001879085.1 Nicotiana attenuata
AGAAAAATACAATAATACTAAAAAATAAAAAGGAAAAAATGTAGAAATGGGCCATTTTTGCGATTTTCATTTTAATAAAGCAAATAATTAATTAATTAATCCTAAAAATGTAAAAACAAACCTAAATGCAATGCATAGTATTTTTGGTATTTCTCATGATTTAAATAAAAACTAAACATGCATAAAATGCAAACAATTAAATAAAATTCTACAAAAATTCCTAAAATGGCACATAATTAACGAAAATTTATTTTCTTGAGATTTTATAGGAGTATTTCATATAGGGCAAAAATCACATGCTCACAATCTTCATACTTGTTCTTCATTTATTGCTTATCATTGGTCATAAAGAGCTTTCGCTGATTATTTTACAACTGTTAGCCCTTCCCCGATTACCCTTAATAGCTCGAGCCCGAGCCCAGGGATCGACCTCGAGACCCCGTATCGGCCAGACCGAGGCCCCGATTGGCTAGCTCATCGGTTTGATCATAACTCTATTTTAGCTCGCACCTCGTCTCGAAACTTCATATATATAGCATCACTGCTTAAACAACTAGCATAAAAATAGATCACGTATTTTAGAGTGCCATCAACAAATTTATTTGTTATTACCATTTTCACGGTAAAAGTTTGGCGCCGACCGTGGGGCTAAAAATAATAGTGATTATTTTCTTGCTGGTTTCGTCACATAACGCAAGTTATCGTTCACACTTCTTCATGTCCAAGATCTTACGGTTTCAGGTTAAAATGTCTGATTCAGTAAACAACAATATTGAGAACCACGGAGAAAATGGTGTGGCTGTTCCAGGTCTTGGTGAGTCGCCACAAAATCTTGAGAACGAGCGAGGACCGATCCCGGCGGACGGAATCTCATGCGACGCTCGACATGTCGAGATAAGCTCCACACTAACAGGAGCATACACCAAGGCGACCAACAGGAAGCCCAAAAAATCCCAGCTCGGGAAGAACGTGATGTTAGCCTGTTGATACCCAATTTTTTCCCCAAAATATTTTTAAAATTTCATATATACCTTCAAAATCATGCATCAATAGCAATTGGTATTTTTCCATAATTTCCTGTATTTTATAAATTTACCCAGCATTTTATTTCCAATAAATAATTACAAAATGACATTACAAATGATTTCAAAAGCATCTCTTAATTTAATTTATTATTTTGTGTCCTATTAAGACCAAGTTATTTCATAATTAGCCAAATTAGCACCTTTTGGCTATAATTGCAATAACTTTGCAATTATAGCCCAAGCATATAATTTTATACTATTTTTGACCAGAAATTAGTCAATTGTATTTTAAAATACTAAGTAATCATTTTTTATTATTTTCTGTGCATGAAATTCATTTTTTATAGTTATTAGCTATTTTTGTAAATTGTTTTATTTAATTTAATTAGGTATTTAATAAATAGCCTAATTTTATTTCAATTATAACCTACTAAAACCAGCCCAAATCACCTAATTACACCAGCCCAAAGACCCAAGCCCAATTCCTAAATCTACCTGACCCAATCTGATTAAATCTTGGCTGTTGATCAATTTTGATCAACGGTCCAGATTCGTTCTTACCTAATTAAGCCTAAATGATCTACCCCCCCCCCAAACCCTCATTCTTTCATCGCTCTCCGCCGTTGCACCCTCTTATTCTCTCTCAAATTCTCTCTCAAGCTCTTTGCATAACCACAGCTCCTACTCGCCGGTCGTTGGCTCGCCGATATCTATGGTGGTTTCACCACCACCCCTAGCCTCCATGGCTCCCCCATGCCGGATTATTGCTACCCTAAGGTCATCAAGGGACCAGCGGCTGTTCAACTCACACCTATGGTCTGATTCTGGCCGTTCTCAGGCCACCCTTGGCAGTCCGAGTATGATCTTTATATTTTCTGGCTAGACCTATGGTTTCTAAGCCGGTATCTCCTTATCTATGGGTCATTTTTCTCGAAACCCTAATTCCCTCTCTTAACTCTTTAGATCTATAACAGATCTGAGAATATTTGAACTATTTTTCTGCTTGTTTTATGAAAACCTTTCGATTTTCAAAGCGTCTCTTTATTTTCCTTCATAACTAGGGTTTCTGAAACTTTCTTCAAGAACGATTTGATAACTGAGTGTTGTTCCCTGATCCCTGAGTGTTTAATGGGGTTTTGTTAAGCTTTCCCTATAAACCTAACTAGTTATGTTGAAAACCCCTAATTTTTGGCTTTAGTCTTGGATTCTGAGTTCGTCTCTACTGTTTGTTCATTCAATTTTGTCTGTATGTTTGATTCTCATGAATATGCTTCGATTAATTAGAGTATTTTATGATTTTCGCCCTAGTAATATCTTATTAAGGTTTCCGATTTGGTTCTCCCTGTTTATACTCCGTTTATTGGTTTATTGATGGTAGTCTATACTATTTCCCTTAATGTTAGTGCTATTTTTCGATTCTTGAATCCTTGATTTACTATGTTGATACCATTATGCCGATTTTCGTCTATTCTTTTCCTATTTTCATAACCCTTAAATTATTTTTTGCCTTATTATGTGGTTGACTGTATTATTAATTGATATTTACTGCTATTTACTTAATTAGACCCTTATGTATCTATCCCTAATTACATATTCTGTACCTATGTTGTTTGAATCCTTTCCTTATTTGTTACCTACTTTCTACCGTTGGTAAAATTACTCCCTTAATTAAGGGAGACTTGGCTGATTTTCATTCTTAATTGATTATGTAGTTCTATAATTGCTGAACAATTGATTCTTGCCTTATTTACCTAGCTTTCAAACTATTATATATACTCTCTTCTCTTTTCATTGCACACACGAACTCACATTAGTTCACATCTCTCATACACTCAAAAGCTCTTCTGCTTTCTTTTATTACTTACTATTGTTACTAAATTAGCCGGCTGCAAGCCAAGGCTAATTATTACATTCTCCTATTCTTCACCTTCTGTTTACTCTCTTTACTGGTATGTTCTGATTTTAAATTCAAGCTCTCAAACCAATGTGTTTCCTACTGCTTTAGTTTATCTTATTCCTAATCTATTTCTATCTATTGTTTTGTTGATCAACATGTAATTGACCTATTGCTTCACCTAGCTTGTTAGCTATGTCCTACCGCTTCTAGGATCATCATGTCTTATGAACTTGTAGTCTGTCTAAATTTGACTCTACCCTGTTTTGAATGTTGGTTTACTTGCTATGTAGTATCTAGTATGAACCTTTCTTTGCAAAGCAATTTTTTGTTACTCTAAGTTGTCTGATTCTATGTTGGTTCTAAAATTCTTACTGTGTTGTATCATTAGCTATCCCCAATCCCATGAACCCCCTAAAGCACCTCTGATTCTATT
>NW_017696148.1:0-3354 GCF_001879085.1 Nicotiana attenuata
TATAGGCGTGGTGACGAGTGTCTATACACCGGAGTCTAGCATGACCGTGGGTCCTTGTTTGTACTTGTTTTTGAGATAACTTGGAACTCTTCTAAGCTACAACATGTTTTTCTGCAAATGTGAAGAGTTTGGGGATAAGTTGTGAAATATTAATATCTTGGAGCATTGGCTCGAGTGATAAATACCATTGAGTAAGAGATGAACGTATTGAAAAGAGTTGTGATTAATCCCTTGCCGGGATGGTTTGATTACAGTGAGTATTGCCCTTGCCGGGTTGTGAAAGATATTGTTGTTGTTCCCTTGCCGGGACTTGGTTGTTATTTGTGTTATTCCCTTGCCGGGATAGTTCATATTACTTGTTTATTGCTCTTTCCCGTTTGGTTGTGACTGTTGTTTGGGTGAGGAAGAGTGAAATTGCACGAAGGGTCATTCCGTGCTATTCTTGATTATATTTGCACGAAGGGTCATTCCGTGCTATGTTTTGACTATTTATGCACGAAGGTACATTCCGTGCTCTGAATTGATTATATTTGAACGAAGGGTCATTCCGTGCCATGAGATGAGAGCTATGTGAGGGAAAGCACGAAGGGTGATGCCGTGCATTTTATTTGATTTCTTTGGGTGAGATTGAGAGTAAAAGCACGAAGGGTGATGCCGTGCAACTATTGAATTTCTTATTCTTTGATAATTATTGTTGTGCCATGTTTCTTAATTACGCTGATGAACTTTATATCCAATTTGTACTCTCCCCATAACATGTTTCCCTCCCTTTTAACTGTTTAGTTTCGGTATTTTCTTTCCTTTTATTGCATATTTGTATATAAAAATTGTACAGGTTAGTTTGGTAGTCCTGTATAGCCTCGTCACTACTTCGCCGGGGTTAGGCCAGACACTTACCAGCACATGGGGTCGGTTGTGCTGATGCTACACTCTGTGCATTTCTTTGTGCACAGATCCAGGAGCAGTTTTTGGACAGCAGCAGTAGGATTCTTATCCGGGAGCTATCTTCAGTCCAGGGACTCTCGAGGTAGCCTAGCTGGCGTTCGCAGGCCGAAGTCCCTTTCCTTATTTCAGTTTGTTTTCATTGTACCGAAACAGACATGTGTATTTCTTTCATTCAGACTTGTTGTAGTATTCTATAGTAGTCCGTGAGCTAGTGACACCAGATTTTGGGTAGGGATGTGTTTCAAGCTTCCGCATTTTTATATCTTTTTGTTAAACTTAAAGTCTTCCGCATTTCTTTAACTGTTGTTAGTATATTATATTGTTGAGGTTGAATAGCGAATGTTTAATGTATGGCTGGCCTAGCTCCGTTAGTAGGCGCCATCACGACGCCCGATGGTGGGAAAAATCCGGGTCGTGACAAGACCACTACTTAGAGATTTGCATATTTTAAGGTTATGAGAATTTACCTATGTGTTGCTATGGTTCTCCTGAAGTGAGTTAAGTGAAAATTTTTTATGTGATGAAGTGTTAAACTGTTGGTGGTTCCGGAGTTACGATGAAAATCGTGTTATATCGCATACTGGCGTGTTGGGTATAGTGAGGGGCATGGAAATTGAAGTAAGGATCAAGATCGCAGCTCGATGTTGACATGGATGTCACGAGCTCGGATGAGCAGGAAAGTAGTTTCGATGTTTAAAGTAAGCTGGTATTGTCTTCAGCGTCACCTGAGATCGGTGTTTTGTGAAAAAGGCTTTGCATCCTGGTTAAGGATTCTTGGTCGCTCCTTAGCGTTAGTGCGGTCGATGGTTTGGATGTACAGACTTGTTATCTGTCACGGGAAGGCTGTATAAGTGTGGCATGTAGTCACTTGATTGGTTGAAGAGTTAAACCAAGTAGGAAGATTGTGGTGATATCGCTAATTTGAGAATGGATGCCTGGAGGGCACACGATTTATTGGGTTGTGGACTGTGGATGATTACTCCGGTTATGATGGTTGTTCTTGTGTATTATGAGGAAATGGGGAGTATTTATGGACCTTTGAAAGGTCATTAGCCTAGTTCAGTGCGAACAGAAGCAGCTTGAGGTCCGCGGAGGGGTTTAAATGTGAATATGGGCTTTATATCAGGCTAGATGTGTTCATTTCAGTAAGGCGCTCCTTGTGGAAGAGCATTCAGAGTGTTGTTTCGTCGTCAGTTATTTCAAATAATGATATATTGAGCCGTGTGAGTTGTGAGACGGCTTGGTGAACTGCTTATGTGTTGAGATTTCACGTAGAGACAATGTTATATGAGCTAAATGGCTCTTGAGATGCAAATCATATATCGCACCCCAGTTGTGCTTGAGTTTTGTAGCCTATGGCACTATATGTCTCCCCAGGGATGGTATTATGCACTTAGCGTGCTGGTGAACGATATTTGGCATTTTGTTGTAATGAGCAATTTAGCTCAATGTATATTCCTTATGTGAAATCTATGTGTGGATCGGGTGGCACGCCGCCATGGGTATGTTATTTGGATCGGGTTGCACATCGTAACAACGAGATGTTGAGTACAGTTCCTCGTATCTGTTTTATGCGTTTTGTTTCCTCTTTTCCTGAGAGGAACATAAATTAGTTGTACGCCCGCGTCACATGTATGATTCACGAGCGGGGTAATTGGAATTCCTTTTCAGAGTTCGTCTTCCTTTTGTATCGCGTTCGAATTGGTAGCCTATTGGCACATTGCGGCATCATATGAGACTTTTGACCATGTCCGCGGTGACTTATTGCCTGAGCAGTTCGTACTGGGTGAGACGAGATCATTGGACTTAGGATTCAGTGCAATCTGAATATATGAAGTATATTAAGGAGCAAAGACCATTATTTGGTTCAGAAAGAGGTGATGGTTCTTGACAGGAGTATAGACCCTATGAATCGTTGATTCGGCAGTTGGTTATGAATTTCTACACATCCCTTCCGCCGTGGCGGCATTGTGAGAGTGTCACGACCCATTTTCTACAATAGGTCATGATGGCGCCGACACCATTGTCAGGCCAGCCAACGCGGAAAATACAATTAAGTTCTCATTTTACTTTTACTCAAAAATAAATATAACGGATTCTCAAATTAAAGTAAAGACCAGAAGCGATCAATAATGTATCAAAATGATTATTAAAGTCATAAAATTATACAACCCCCAAAAAATGATACCGTCTACTAATGTGTGTGCCAAGACCTGGTGTCACAAGTAATTGGCAACTAGTAGAATGTACAAAATAATAAACTATCCTATTGTCCGAGATAGAATAGACAGCAAAAGTAGGAAAAAGACTCCATCAAGCTGCCGAACGCCACAGGAAAGGAGAAGCTCACCGTGGAAGTCTCGGACTATGAACCAGGGGCGCGTACCGAAACTCGATAGTCAGATGTAC
>NW_017696149.1:0-3354 GCF_001879085.1 Nicotiana attenuata
GGGGGGGGGGGGGGGAAGAAGATAGTGACTGGAGTAACAGATTAAAAAAACAGAATTAATGAAATGGAAAAATAGAAGTACTAAAGATGGGAGAGATGTTTAAGTAAATACGAGACAATAGCCAAATATGTACTCCCTCCGGTTCACAATAAGTGACCAATTTGCTTTTTCATTTTGGTTCAAAATAAGTGTCCAGTTATGTAATCAAGAAAGAATTCAATTTGTTTTTACAAAATAACCCATATGTACCATAAAAAGTTTTCTTACTCCTCACATTAAATGTTTAATTAGGGGTAGTTTAGTCATAGTAGGTATTTTTGTATAGAATATAGTATTTTCTTAATGGGCGTGCTAAAAGCAAATTGGTCACTTATTGTGAACCGGAGGGAGTAGTTAGTAATAGATGGTTCTCAGTGGAGGTCATGCATTCTTACGAGGTGGTGTATGGATAGGGATCGAGAGCGAAGAAGTTGATTTTCTGGATAAACGGTAATGGCAGGCAGATCTTTTTTGGAAAGACATGCAGCGTAAAGAAAAAAACTTTAGAGGAGGCATTTTCAGAGGTGTATCGTGTTGTGGTGAATGACTGGAGAAATAAGGAGGTTGACTATTTGGAGAGAGGTAGCCAGTGGATGGATCACTTATTCACTTGGAATATAAATCTTCTGAAGGACCATCTAGAATAAGAATTTGAGGAGGTCAAATCATTCTTACCTAAACAATAAAATTGCCCAATAGAGTATGAGGAGGGACAAGGTGGTATGAACAGGAAGGGCAACGAAGTCTTCTACATTAAAACCTTACTACACAAAGTTACCTAAAGGTTTGATGAGAGAATGGTATAGAATGTATGGGACATCAAAAACTACAGTAAATACTCCATCCGTCGGATTTTATTATGAACTATTACTATATGGGGAATCAAAGAGTTTTCTCTTTGACTATAATTTTATCAAACACTTCTTTTACATATACTATGTAAAGCAGGTTTCAAAAGAGTAAAAACATCAACGGGCGAATTAACACTGAAAATAGAAGGGTTTGACCCTTAGAGATGCAATTATATTGCCAGATAATTACAAAGATGGGTCATGGTAAGTTGGTGTCACTTATGCAACGAGCAGGGAGATAATAACATGTTTGCAAATTTTGGAGCCGTGCATTAATGCATTTCAACATGGCAAGAGGATGTTGAAGAGGGTGATCGAGGCAATCCCATGATATGAGGGATGTTGAGTAGGGTAACTGAGGCAAAGGGAGAAACACATCTTGGACAATACCACCACCGTGCCCTTAGGCAAATTGGAATGAAAGAAATAGAAGAGCACTACAGAAAGCAAGAGCAATATAACAAGTGTGGAGAATCTTTTTGTTTCATTTGAACTTTCAGTGTCAAAGAGAAAATACCAATGTGTATGTATAGCTAGGCTAACTTAGCCGTGGACCATGGTGGGGTTATGCATTCACTTTTTATGTACATTTTTTGACACATTCTGGTGTGAAGTAAATGGAGTTTTGAGTTATCCAAAAAAAAGGAGTTAATAAAATACCCCCTTCTACTCGGGAGAGGCACACTAAAATAGACAAGAAGAATCAAAGGGGCAAACTGTTTTAAGGTTAGAATGTCAAAGACCACAATGTATTCTTCGAACTCAATAAATAGACAAAGTAAATTCCATCGGTGGCAAAGTGTCACCTAAGGGTTCACGAGAACTCAGTAGCTTCTGCAAATATCATGTATGTATGTATATGTATATGTTCATTACATATCTATAAATATTTTAATGGTGAACCCAGTTATTATTATATACTCCCACCGTTCCAGTTTATGTGAACCTATTTCCTTTTTGGTTTGTTCCAAAAAGAATGACCCCTTTCTAAATTAGGAAACAATTTAGCTTGGACTCCTAATTCTACCCTTAGTGAGAAGCTTTTATAACCACACAAATAATCTGGACCCTTTTTTGACTTGTTTAGGACGATAAATTTAAAAATCTACATTTTTTCTTAAACTCCGTGCCTAGTCAAACAGGTTCACATAAATTGGAAGAGAGGGAGTATTAATTTGAGGTCGTAATAGGAATCCATAAACTTCAAATTTTGAATCCGCCTCTGAATTCCATACACAGACGGCATCTTACCTGATGATAACTCATACATAATTGCCAATGCTCTATGCTAAACCTATGTTGTATCACCTCGTTTTGACAAGTTAAGCAATTACGTAAATTGTTGAACTTTTCTCCACAATAAATTTAACTTACACATTTTATCGTTAATCTTTAAGACATTATACCAGGATTAGTGAGTTGAGAGATTAACATCATAAGGGCAAGTTCCGTACCCTTGAGGTAAAGTATTTACAATGACCAAACATATGTAGGGTCCAAAAAGCCAAAGCTGGTGCTACCTAAAAATCAATCTCCAGATTCCTCACATAAGCATATACCAAGGGACTGATAATGAACCGGCTTTGTTTTTTGGGGTGTGATTTAATAGTGATAACGAGTCACTTTGCGAGAACTAAGTCAACTTAAGGCTAATTTTTAGACAATAGGCTAATAATGAGCTTTTCAAAATTCTTGAATTCTCAAGAGTCAAAACAGCAGGCCCAGTACATGTTTGACCCACGTGAGCCCAAAGAATAAAACAGCTAAAATACCCCTTTCTGAGCAACTGTTAAATTTATGCAAGCACTATAATAATACCTACTAATAAATTTTAAAAGTAAGATTGCTCATAGAACAAAAAAACAAAAAATAAGTGCATTAGAAACTTTATAACAGCTTTAAAAAAGGGCTGAAAGGACTCACATGCATTTGAAAGTTTTGTTAGATCAATTGGTACTCTACATCACTTCACCAAATAAAAGTTGTTAACTGAACAAGGAGAAGATAAAGACGAGTTGCATCTGAACATATCCAACTAAGACTGGAATTGCCTTTTCTTTTCAGGATATTAATAGACAATGTAACACCGTAAAACAAGAAAGCTGGCATATATTTAGGCGCTTTTAGCATATTCATTGACAGCATAATATCAATGACATTCATGCATACAACCAAGTCAAAAATCATGCTCAACAGAGAATGTGAGAACACATTTCTTGATCCATGTCCCAGTTGCGGAAGACTAAATCAAGCACAATCTTTCAAAAATGTGACCCAAAAAATAGTCAACATCTTGTTTCTATGTGAGATAAGTATCTTTTTATACGAGGGCGCCCGGCCAACTTGTATGCACCTCGATTATTCCTCCAGGTTCCTGCTACCTTCAACCAAGAAAGGTATCAGGCAACTCTTCCCACAACAGCATAAGCACATTGGAAGGAATACCCTGCATTTTCATCTTTGC
>NW_017696150.1:0-3354 GCF_001879085.1 Nicotiana attenuata
AACCGGTGCTCTACCCCACCGCTCGCTATCCGGCGTGCAAGTCACCTCAATACAGCACTATGATGTGCAAAACCCCGGGGGTTTTCAAACCCTCAGGATATCGTTTACAAGTATTACTTACCTCGAACCGGGGAAATCCCTAGCTTGCGACGCCTTTGCCCCTCGAATCGGCCTCCACGCGCGTCGAATCTAACCAAAATTAGAGCGAATACATCACAATATGCTAAGGGAACAATACCCAATCGAAAACAATCGAAAATTAGCAAGAATCTCGAAACTAGCAAAACCCGAGCCCCGGGCCCGCTTCTCGAAAAATTACAAAACTCACATTACCGGATTCCTTGTCTCGCCACGAGTTTCATCCCGATAGCCATCCGAAACCACCCCGAGGCCCCCGGGACCTCAACCAAAAGCACCAACATGTCTTAAAACATCATCCAAACTGGTTCCAATCATCAAAACACATCAAACAACACTAAAATCATCAATTCTCATCGGATTCAAGCCTAAGTTCTTTAAAAACTTCTGAAACTCACATTTGATCAAAACCCAACCAAATCACCTCCGAAACATCTGAAATTTTGCACACATATCCAAAATCACCTAACGAAGCTACTGCAACTCTCGGAATTCCATTCCGACCCTCAGATCAAAATCTCACCTATCAACCGGATTTCGCCAAAATACTAACTTCGCCAATTCAAGCCTAATTCTACACCGGACCTCCAAAATAAATTCTGATCACGCTCCCAAGTCACAAATCATCTCCCGAAGCTAACCGAATCACCGAAAATCACATCCGAGCCCTCTAACTCTTAAGTCAACGTCCGATTGACTTTTCCAACTTAAGCCTTCTTAAAAGAGACTAAGTCTCTCATTTCTTATCAAAACCAATCCGAATCAACTCTAACTCACCACATACCGGTAATGAAACATGAAGAAGTAATAAATGAGGAAAACGGGGCAGTAATACCTGATACGACGGGTCGGGTCGTCACATCCTCCCCAACTTAAACCAACGCTCGTCCTCGAGCGTACCCAGAGTTGTCCTAGAAGCTAACCAACAGCTGAATAACTTTACCATGCATATACCCGGGGTGATCCCTCGTCACCCTATCTCGCATAGGTCCGGTAACACAATATAGCTGAAATTTCACAGTCCATCTAAACCATAAACTGTAGAACCACATTGCACTTTCCGAAATTATACACAAGGTCAGGACCTCACATCTATACTCAGAATAAACCTGAACCAGCTGTAATAACCCATACCTGCAACCTCAGGTGAGATCATATGATATACCACATAATCCAAACACTCGAAACGGTAGCCTCTACTCACAGCAGTTGCCCACAATAACCAAATACCGACATAAAACCTCTTAATACCTAAGTCTCATTCCAATACTTTCATATACTGCCAACGATAAATGAAACACGCGATAAACCGTAACCATTCCTCAGATCAAACATTCATGAAGCCACTTTCCTTTGACTAATACCACAATAGATTTCTGAGCCGAACCTCGATATTAACCTTCCAACAAGCTGAAACCAAATCCGTTCGTATTCATTAATGACCACCAACAATCACCTCGGGTCCAACACACCACTCTGGTGATATGACACCTCAACACTGGCCTAAGCCACAACTCGCATAATACACGCACCAATAAGAGACGTTCTGAACATACTCAAATCATGAAATGACTCAAACGAAAGAGTTGTACCTCAAGCTCATCAATACCATTACAACACAAGGCTGAGACCCCGTCTCACATCATAGAATAGAACATATGAATCTACCCTGAAAGGTCATAACTTCACGCAACCTCGCTACAACGTGCGATCCTAACCAAACGCTGTTACACATGAAGCAACTCAAGTCACTATGCCCAAAATCGACAGCCACGCACAATTTGATGTCTGAAACCAAAGCAATTCATTACACCCACGGTGAAACAAATAACATACGACACGCAACCCGATAGGTCATAACCAAAATTCCATTTACCGAGCAACATCCAATTACTCTTCCCGCTCGACTTTCACTATGAATTCCCCAATAGAACCGCACCACATGTGCCCATAACCAACAAATCATAACGCCTCACAACACCGAAAAGCAACTCATATCTCTCCTCAGATCACTAACAAGCTCAATAACGATCGAATCAACCTATCCCTCAACAGCACACATCGGGGCCAACCAAGCCAACTCAAGCTAGACACGTATCCACAACCGCTTACCAACGAACTTATTACCAAGAAAGCCTGAGGCTGCTCCTTCCACTACTATAATTCCTGCCGGAGCCGTACGATACGGTGTCCGGCACCAAATCCATACCAAGATCCACAACCTCGCCCGGTGACAGGCCCGGCCACAAGAAACGCATTCGAAAAGTCCCTCAACACCGGAACTGAACCAATGGTAGAAACCTAAGCACTGACAACCATCACGAAGGCCCAATTAAGGAAAGCAGTCCTCCCAGCCATCCGCGGGTCTTTGGAATACAAACCACTCTGCTAGAACATAATCTGATGCACCTCGCCACTCGATCCGTGGCAATTTCCGGTATAGCCCATAGCACAATACTCTAGAATAACCCAACACTGAGACAACCAGCCTACAATCCAATATCATATCCAAAATTTGGCATACCAAGCAAAGAAAAAAAAATCCACATAGACCTCTAATTCCCAATAACCGCTAGACGGTGCCGATACACACAATTTACAACAACTGCATAGCCTGAACACGAGAACTCCTAGTTTCCAACTCCATATAGCACACAAATCACTATACCTGATCCCAAATTGCGCCGTACGAATACATATCACACCTCAAGTACCCAATCATCCCACGAAAGGTATTCTAAACTTTCCCTGCCATCAAACAAACTCAGATATCAACAGTCGATCCCAAATGCCGCAACACTACCGAAGTATTATCAGTTCACATCACATTGCCCTTTTACTGGAACATATACCCCCGTCGAATCACTATGGTTGGCAATACCATTTTCCTCAATCATTTGAAGATCGATTCTTTAATCACCTGCAGCTGCCCGTGCTGCTTAAGAATTTAATGACTTTCCATTATGAACAGAACCGCAACCTTACACACACAAATCCCAATCCTCCACCACATATCGCATATACCATACCACACTAGTATAACATGAGAACTCCATCTCCCTTCCTAACCACAAACATCTACGTACTCCACTAGTCAAGAACTCTCCATCAATCCCATCAAGAAGAGAAATCATTACACATTCCACGCTTCGCATGCCCATAGGCAATTTATACGTCTCTAAACCACGGTAAAACTATCAAGAACTCTCCCCCAAT
>NW_017696151.1:0-3354 GCF_001879085.1 Nicotiana attenuata
TGAATTATACTTGCAGAAAACAAACAATGGTAAGGTGTTCAAGCCCAAAGCAAGTTACACATTCACTTTGGAGGAAAGACGGCAAATTTGTGATTGGGTTACGAAATTGAAGATGCTTGAGGGTTATGCGTCGAATCTTAGAAAAAAAGTAGATATGGAGGTAGAGAAGTTGAGCCATTTGAAAAGTCATGACTGTCATGTTTTCATGGAGACCTTAGTGCCTATTGCATTTTGTGGTTTTCCTGAAAGAATCTGGAAACCCATCACGGAGATTAGTTTATTTTTCAAAGACTTGTGTTCTACCACATTAAGGGAAGAAAACCTACTCCGGATGGATCAGAACATTCGTGTAACTTCTAGTAAGATGGAAAAGATATTTCCATGTGGTTTTTTTGATGTGATGGAACACCTTCCAATCCACCTTGTACACGAGGCACGACTTGGAGGGCCTGTTCAATGCAGATGGATGTATCCTTTTGAGAGGTAATACTATAAGTTTGATGTAATTTTCTGTTTTATTTGAATGTTCTTGGCTAACATGACATTATGTAGGACAATTGGCAAATGCAAACAATTTTTTAAGCAGAGGAATAGGATTGAAGGATCTATATGCGAAGCTTATCTTGCAAAGGAAACTGCTCATTTTTGTTCTTTTTATTTTGAGAGTAACGTGCCATGTTCTAGGAATAGGCCCAATAAGCACACAGCCGAATTTGTGAATGATCCATTATATCTGCCAATGTCCATATTCAATCAACCAGGCCGATGTTCTAAGGATGTTACAAAGAGAAGTTTGAGTGATATGGAGTACAAGTCAGCTACACTTCATATGTTGCTAAATTATCCCGAAGTTGTACCATTTCTCAAGTAAGTATTGATTTATTAGTTATCAAAATATAAAATTTACTGTAATTACATCTTGATGCAACTACTAAAAATATTTGATGTGTCACAGTCACTTCATGGGTCAATTTGGCCATGATGCTGTATATACGAGATTTGATACGTGGTTCAAACAATTTGTAAGTTTATCCTGATAATGTTCTAACACTATGTACGTAAATAATATTTGTAAGTTATGCTAACTTATGAATTTTTTTAACAATATGTAGGTAAATAATCCAAATAATGGTGTAAACCAATTTTTGAAAGATATATCTTGGGGACCTGGGCTTGAGGTCAGAACAATGTCTAAGTACGTAGTGAATGGTTCCATACAGAGGATTGCTCTAAAAATAAAAATAGCAACAACAGCGGGGTGTGGGTTCAAGGTGGTGATGGCAACCAAGTTGGAGATATTGATTATTATGGTGTGCTCAAAGAAATAATAGAACTAAAATATACAGGTTGGCCATTTAAGAAATTGATACTCTTTAGATGCAAGTGGTTTGACCCAAATCCAACAAGAGGTACAAGAGTACACAATCAATACAACATAATTGAGGTTAATCATACGAGGGAGTATGATCGCTATGATCCTTTCATAATTGCACATAATGTTAGGCAAGTGTATTATGCTCCTTATCTATTACGACGGAATAAGTCCGATTGGTGGGCTGTAATAAAAACTAAGCCTGTAGGTAGGGTGGAAGTGGAGAATGTGTTAGATGTTGCATATCAAAATAATATCTCCGGTGTTCACCAAATAGTGGACGATCAGCTAGAAAATAATTTGGAACATCCTGAACACATATCGGAAGAAGTTGATATAAATGAAGTAACAATTATAGAAAATGAGGACGAAGAATCAACTGATGAAGCTCAAACAAGTGAGGACGAAGAATTCTCGGACGAGGAACAATACGTCGATGAGCTTTAAAAAGTTGGTTTTTTTAAATAACTCTTGTTTTATAGCTAGTTTCTTATATGTTTCAATCTAAATATGTATTATATTATGCAGATGACAGGCAAGGGTCAAGGTAACAATGACCCTACTGGTTCTCGGGGTCGAGGAAAGGCTAGGAAGGAAAAGAGGAGGGTAGTTAATGATACTTCCTCTTTCCACCCTCTACAGAGATGCCTATGTCTTATCCCCCACCCCACGGCTATACTGAGCAGCCACAGTATCACGAGCCCTACACCTTCATGCAGACACCAGGTCTTTCATCACAGGGCCATAGGACTGTACGTCCGACATACAGTCCAACTACCTCACGACAACGTGGATCGCAGCCATCTGCATTGCATGGACCGCATCCATCCATGTCACAGCCATATGGATCACAGCCACTCGGGTCACAGTCATCAGTATCACAGCCACTTGAGGTCCATCCAGCTATGTCGCGGTCACAGGGATTGCAGCCATCTTCATCAGCGACTCCATCTATTTCAGGCCTTCGCCTGCGAGGTAGTAGCTCTGACCCCCCTACACCGTCCACACATGCCTCTGATGTACATGGTTCAGACGATGGTGCTGATGATGACGAGGAGGTGCATTATGATCAATATGGCAGGATCATCATAGTCCCTGAGGGTGATGGGTAAGAGTTATTTGTTATTTTTGCGTTTATTGTTTTGTAAAGTTTTTACTAAGATATTAATGTGTTTTTGTTGTTAAATTGAAGGTTCATCCCGAGTAATAAGACTACGAGGATAATCACCAAAGCCATCAGAAAGCTTTATGATGGCCCTTATGCGGCTTGGTCTGATTTTCCATTCTCGCTGAAGGAGCAAATTTTCAATCAATTTAAGGTATAAATATTCTTTTAAGCAGTTTAATAATTTAAAGTTATGATACTTCTTGTTTAATATTTAACTTTTAATACAGAGCAAGTATGTATGGGAACACCGCTATAGCGCGAAGTGGCTGCAAATTTTCATCACAAAGCTCGCAAGCGATTGTCTCATACTTTCTCCGAAGATAGAAAGAAGAACAAGACGCCTGACTGGTTACTTCAAAATTTATGGGATGATTTGCAAAGGCAATGGCTTACCGCAAAGTTCTTAGAGAAGAGCGAAAAAGGAAAGAAAGCTCGCGTATCTGAGAAGGGAGGCTCCTTGCACATTGGAGGTGCGGTCAGCCTAGGGACAATAAAAAGAAGATTGGTACGTAATTGCTTAAATTATTTTAATTTTCAAAGTATATCTATTCAGTTTATTAACTAAATTAATTTGTTTTCAGGAAAAGAAGTTGAGGCATCCAATGAACCATGATGAGCTATTCAAGGAGATGCATATTGTAAAGAAGAAGAAAGAGACGGATCAAGAAAGGTGGGTCGAGGACCGGGCCTCGACTGTATATGTAAGCTTTTACTTTTCTTTAAGTATTTTCAATTTACTTTTATATAAAGTTTTGAAATACTAATTCAATTTAAATTTTCGTATAGGATCGCTACCGAACTAACGTGGAGGAAT
>NW_017696152.1:0-3353 GCF_001879085.1 Nicotiana attenuata
ATGGCCAAGGCCATCGACATCGGTTCGACCTCGCTCGAACCACGATGGATACTACTTCGACGACAGTCGAAGCAACATCCTAATGGCCAAGGCCATCGACATCGGTTCGACCTCGCTCAAACCACGACGGATACTACTTTGACGACAGTCGAAGCAACATCCTAATGGCCAAGGCCATCGACATCGGTCCGACCTCGCTCGAACCACGGCACGACCCTTTGACGAACGACAAGAACAACCTCTACGGAGGCTAAGCAGTACAAAAGAAAACCCAAGAAAGGGAAGGCACCAAATGGACGAAGCAGCAAAAATAAAATTTATATTACAACAAAAATATATTTACGTTCTCCCCCGCGGACGAGCTCCAATACACTATACATGCCAAAAATATACACTGTGCGAGTTTATAACTGCCCGTCACCCCCTAGGAGGTAAACGTCATTGTACCAGGAACTGGAGTCGAGCCGGTTGACGTCATCCGAAGCAGGCCCCTCCCCATCGGGAGAGTCGAGGTAATAACCACAAGCCTCACGAGCAGCGCGAGCCTCGTCTCGCCGTGCATGAAGCTCTCTATACACGTCGATCTTAGCCTCCGCAAAAACCCACATTTCATGCGCACTACGACGCGTACTCCGACCAGGCGAGGGACGAGATGAGGAAGGCTGAGAAAGTCCATTGTTCTCCGCCCTCCCGGCATCGAGCTCGGCGGTCAGATCCGCCACCCTCCGCTGCAGGTCGACGTTCTCCGCCGCCACCCCACGGCTTAGCTCAAGCTCGTCATCCTTCATCCTGAGAAGCTCCTCCAACTCGTTGTTACGGGCCACGACCTTCATCAACTCGCTATCCGCCTCCTCCAGCTCAGCTCCCCTGCGTTCCAACTGGGACTGCCCCCGCTCAACCACCGCTCGGTGCTTAGAGCGATACTTTCGATACTTTTTTAGCATCTTTTTGTAGAGGGCCGTCCGTTTTTGCTCACGTCGTCCCCTATCCACCTCCAAAACAAGGGTCTAAAAAGAAAAGCAGAAATAAGCACGCCTCAAGTCAGTCTTACAACACACAGAAGGGAGAAAGGAAATAAGGATTACCTGCAACGCCATGCCGGAAACCCTACGTGATAGCTCCGCATCCTCCACAGTACTGAGCGTCTTGCTCTCGGAGGCGGCACACAGCAGGGTAATGACCGAAGCAGCCTGCTCGCTGTTCAACAGCAAGTTGTAAGGCGCCGGAATCATAATACGACGGACGGACCCATCCGTCGTCATCTCCACGTGGGTAAGGCCACCCACAAACTCGTCAGCATCCTCCTGAGCGATGTCAGAGTCCGATTTCTCCGCTCCCTCGCCAGGTCCTTCGATGTTGGTCGATGACCCTCCCTCGACGGCACAAGCGGAACTAGCACCGGGAACGGCACTCCTCTGTTGAGCCGACCTCCCAGATAGAATGGCGTCGGCCATGAATGGTCTATGCGTCGGCCGAGGCACCTCACTTCTTTCGGCTTCGGTGGCCACCTCCTTGCCCTTCTCGAGCCTCCTCCGTTTTCTTTCTAACGATTCCTCGCCATCGGAGGGTTCATCCACGGGTTGCAGAGCCGACGCCAGTGACGCCGACTCCCACATAACCATGGTCATAGATGTAGCCCCCTATAAGGGAGCTGGAGGGAGATCTCCTCGAACAGACTCGATCAGTATATCATGAGTGTCCGAGGCAACGTCGGATCGCTTGAGAGCGTGGACTGGCTCCCTCTTCCTAGAAGCGCCTCGACCTGTCGCCATAGAAATAAGTGAGTAGGGTTGCAGACATTACAAAGCAAAAATCGGAAATCCACCTGAAGAGACTTTGGGGCCATAACACTGCATGAAGGCAGGCCAAGTGCGGGTCTCTTCCGCGTAGGGAAGCAAGCCAGCAACCCATCTCCTAAGGTTGGCAACAGGCCGGGACGGATGAGCCATAGCTGCAACACAAAGGTTAGAATTGTGACAGTCACGGGTAACAAGAAATTTGACAAACTGCAAATACTTACGTTTCGAATTCCACCTCTCTGGGAATCCGGCAGGATTAGAGACCACGTGCTCGGTTCTAATGAAAAAATATTTGTGCCAGAACCCACGACTCGCTCGGTCGTCGGTTTTGACCACCAATCCTTTCGTACCACGGCCTCTCAAATGCACCATGGTCCCTTTTAGATAGCAGGCACTGAACAGTTGTAGGAGGTGATGGACCGTGACTTCACATCCGGCCAACTCCGCGTACTTGGTCAGCAGTCGAAGCACCTTCAGAGTATACGGCGTAAGTTGAGCCGGACACACGTTATAGAACCGAAAGAACTCCTCCGCCAAAGGGAAAAGAGGGAGGCTGTAACCAATCGAAAGGGGTATTCATAAAAGGCACAATACCCTGGCCTATGAACATCCACGTGATCCCTCCCCGCCGGAACCATCTCTACGTGGGCGGGTATGTCGTATTTCACGCGGAGGTCATCCAAGTGATTCTATAACGACTCAAAAAACTCTGGAGCCAGAATGGGAGAGTCCTTACTGAAATCACTTCGAGATAAGATATGCTTTGGCAATAATGCCTCCACAGTAAGAGGACTGACGTCCTCTTCCCTCTCCACTTCTCCACCATCGGAAGATGGCGGCACGTTCAATGGGGCAGCCGCCGGGACCCTCTTGTCGCTTCGGCGAGGTTTAGGCATGATCTCGGTGAAGAAAAAGTTGTGCACAACCCAACAAAGAAAAAAAGAGAGTTTCGATCGAAAGAAAATGCACCAGAATGTGAAAATATACACTGAAGAGTTGGAATGCTCTTACAAATGACCAAAGTTTGAATAGAGTTAAACCCTTCTCCTATTTATAGGGTTGGGTGGCGCCAAAATCGAAGAGATAGACGTCGAATCGGCACGGGAAACCAGGCGCCAAAAGCTTTTGATTTCCTGCCTCGAGAATACGCGCAATGATGATGCATACGAACGCTGACGTCACACGGGGAAAGGCGTTTCGCTTCGACGCTCTGACAGTCATGATTACTGTCTCCTGCCTGTCACGTCACAATTCATTGACAAAGTCAAACTCTCCCAGAACGGAGGTACCGATTCCGCCCATCGAGGACGCATTCACTGCGACCCCGACGAGCGGAGGGACTAACTGTATGGGGTCGAATTTGACCGACCACGTCCCTAAGCCAGCACGACCGACCGAATATATGTGAGTCCGGCTAGAAGGACGACCTAGGAATAATAAGAGGGACGACTTCATGATCACGTCGGCCCCTCTATAGCATGTACTTTATTTCTGTCTTTTAATATTCAAGTAAGGATCCTCTATTATATAAAGAGGGGTCCGAGCCTTGTAAGG
>NW_017696153.1:0-3353 GCF_001879085.1 Nicotiana attenuata
AAAAGAGCTCCTGCTGAGCTCGGGAACTCCGTCCGGAGTATGGACATTGTTCACGGACGGAGCTTCGAACGTAAAGGGGTCGGGATTGGGGATCATACTAAAACCTCCTACCGGGGACGTCATTAGGCAGTCTATACGGACGAGGAGGTTGACTAACAATGAAGCCGAGTATGAGGCTATGATTGCAGGTTTAGAATTAGCCAGGAGCCTCGGCGCCGAAGTGATCGAAGCCAAGTGCGATTCTCTTCTTGTGGTAAACCAGACGAACAAAACGTTCGAGGCCAGGGAGAGCCGGATGCAACGGTATGTCGACAAACTCCAAAACACCCTGCACAAATTCAAAGAATGGACTCTCCAACACGTACCCCGAGATCAAAATAGCGAGGCCGATGCCCTCGCCAATCTGGGCTCAACAGTCGAGGACGACGAGCTCGAGTCCGAAAAGGTGGTACAGCTAATGAGGTCGGTCGTAGAAGAAGGGCACGCCGAGGTCAACTCAACTAGCCATACTTGGGACTGGAGAAACAGGTATGTGGACTATCTAAAAACAGGAAAACTCCCACAGGACCCCAAAGAATCAAGGGCATTGAGAACAAAAGCGGCCCGTTTTTGTTTGGCCGAGGACGGAGTCTTATATAAAAGAACCTTCGGAGGACCACTCGCCATATGCCTTGGCCCCGGAGACACAGAGTACGTATTGAGGGAAATCCACGAAGGGTCATGTGGCAACCATTCAGGCGCGGATGCGTTGGTCCGAAAAATAATTCGAGCAGGATACTATTGGGTCAACATGGAACAGGACGTAAGGGAATTTGTACGAAGATGCGACAGGTGTCAAAGGCATGCGCCATTCATCCATAAACCTGCTGAGCTGCTGCATTCGGTCATCTCCCCATGGCCTTTCATGAAGTGGGGAATGGACATAGTGGGCCCGCTTCCTCGAGCTCCAGGTAAGGCTCAATTTATTCTTTTGGTTACTGACTACTTCTCCAAATGGGTTGAAGCGCAGGCTTACGAAAAGGTTCGAGAGAAAGAAGTAATCGACTTCCTTTGGGATCACATCGTGTGTCGGTTCGGGATGCCTTCCGAAATAGTATGTGACAATGGGAAACAGTTCGTTGGGAGCAAGGTATCAAGATTCTTCGAGGATAACAAGATCAAGAGGGTATTGTCAACCCCGTACCATCCCACCGGAAACGGGCAGGCTGAGTCGACCAACAAGACCATCGTTCAGAACCTAAAGAAAAGGTTACAAGACGCAAAAGGAAAATGGAGAGAGATGCTGCCCGAAATCCTATGGGCCTACCGGACAACCGAAAGGACTAGTACCGGTGCCACTCCTTTCTCTTTGGTTTACGGAGCCGAGGCCTTGATCCCAGTCGAGGTGGGCGAACCCAGCGCTAGATTCCGGTATGCAACCGAGGTTACCAACCAAGAAGCAATGCTCACCAGCTTGGATCTTTTAGACGAAAGGAGAGAGGCCGCACTAGTTAGGATGGCAGCTCAGAAACAAAAGATCGAGAGATATTATAACCGAAGGGCTCGTCTTCGACACTTCAATATAGGGGACTTGGTACTAAGAAAGGTCACCCTCAACACTCGAGACCCTAACGAAGGGAAATTAGGACCGAACTGGGAAGGCCCTTACACCATTTTGAAGGTAACCGGAAAAGGTTCGTACAAGTTAGGAACGATGGATGGGAAAGAACTACCCAATAACTGGAATATAGGCCACTTGAAGAGATACTACTGCTAAAGGTCGATGATCGGTCGCTAAGATAAGTTCGGACATCGGAGAGACTGAAAGCACGAGCTGCACTCTTTTTTCCTTCGACCGTTTTTGTCCCAACTCGGGTTTTTCGGCAAGGTTTTTAACGAGGCAGCAAGAACATCGTGCTACTATAAAGGTATCCAAGGGTAAATCATTGTATACTAAATCGCCCTCCGAAGGAGGCGAAGGTCAATAAGAATAAATGTAAGGGTCAAACGGCCAAAGCGAGCCGTGCCCAACTAACCTGACCTAATCTGCTCGGATCAGTATGATGTATTAACTATTACTGCAATAGCAAAGACTATCTGATGCATATTCACATCATAACCTAAAAGATTTTGTTCGACTCTTCGGTATGCTCTCAAGTCCGATCACATAAGACCTCCTAGAGGCACATTCGAACATAAGACCTCCTCGAGGCACATTCGAACATAAGACCTCCTAGAGGCACATTCGAACATAAGACCTCCTCGAGGCACATTCGAACATAAGACCTCCTAGAGGCACATTCGAACATAAGACCTCCTCGAGGCACATTTGAACATAAGACCTCCTCGAGGCACATTCGAACATAAGACCTCCTAGAGGCACATTCGAACATAAGACCTCCTCGAGGCACATTCGAACATAAGACCTCCTCGAGGCACATTCGAACATAAGACCTCCTCGAGGCACATTCGAACATAAGACCTCCTCGAGGCACATTTGAACATAAGACCTCCTCGAGGCATATTCGATCTCATATTCGATCACATAAGACCTGCTTTAGGCTCATAAGACCTCAATGAGGCAACACTTAAACTATAAGACCTCAAGAAGGCAAGTCCAAGCTCATAAGACCTTAATAAGGCGACACATAAAACTGAAAGACCTCAGAGGTGAGTTCGAAATTCATAAGGCCTCGATAAGGCATTATTTTGACCATAAGTCCTCGAGAAGGCAGGTCCAAATTCATAAAATCTCAAAAAAGAGGTAATACCGGCTTCATCATCGACTTCACTAAAAGGCGAAGTATACTCGAACTTGTAAGACCTTAAGAAAAAGGCGTAAAATCGATACAAAACCTGAAGGTCAAATTGTGCCCGAGTCCGAACCCACTCACTCGGGGACTGCTTCGAAGAAACCTAAGGGTTAGACTTCACCCGAGCTCGAACCCACTCACTCGGGGACTGCTTCGAAGAAACCTAAGGGTTAGACTTCACCCGAGCTCGAATCAACTCACTCGGAGACTGCCTTGAGAAAACCCAAAGGTCGAAGTTCACCTGAGTTCGAATACATTCACTCGGAGACTATTTCGAAAAATATAAAGGACTACCATCGTTCCAAAAAGATAAAAGGCAAAGTAATAACAAGATTGAAAAAGGAGCAATAAATGGCAAAGGGCAGTGTTGCATAAAAAAGCTCGCTACCGGAGCAATTACATAAGAGGGGAAAAACAAAACAAAGCCTAGCCTATTCCCGGAGTCAATCGGAGCCATCCTCGAATTCTTCGGGGAACGTCGCCCTTCTCGAAGCGTCCGCAGCTTCGGCGGCTTTGGCGACGTCCGATGCAAGATCGAAACTGCGACGTTGGAGTTCAGTA
>NW_017696154.1:0-3353 GCF_001879085.1 Nicotiana attenuata
ATTTCCTCTTTTCTTCTTTCCTGATCGCCTTTATTTTGTTTTCTTTTCTCTCTTATACAGTCCCTTTTATGCTGGTGTCAATGATGTGTCATGCATGAGGAATCTCCGGCCTAGTCTTGATAATCAATGTGAAATAGTAATACAGGAAATTGAGTGTGATGGCGGAGGGGAATACGATGATGAGGAAGCTTTGGAAGAAATCGGTAAAGAGTTAAATCAATTTGAGGAAAAACCCAAGCCTAACTTGAATGACACAGAGGCAATCAATCTAGGGGATCGGGAGAATGTTCGGGAAACAAAAATAAGTGTCCATTTGGAAACCCCGCTCAGGGAGGAGATAATTGAATTGTTGCTTGAATACAAAGATGTTTTCGCATGGTCATATGATGACATGCCAGGTTTAAGTACCGATCTGGTGGTCCACAAATTGCCGGTTTATTCGGAATGCTCGCCTGTCAAGCAGAAGTTGAGGAAATTCAAAACAGATATTAGTGTGAAAATCAAAGAAGAGGTTACCAAGCAGCTTGAGGCGAAGGTCATACGAGTTACTCGATACCCTACCTGGTTAGCTAATGTGGTGCCTGTGCCAAAGAAAGATGGGAAGACCAGAGTATGTGTTGATTACCGTGATCTCAATAAGGCGAGCCCGAAGGACAACTTCCCACTTCCAAACATCCATATATTGATTGACAATTGTGCCAAACATGAGATTGCTTCCTTCGTGGATTGTTATGCGGGTTATCACCAGATTTTGATGGATGAGGAGGATGCGGAAAAGACAGCATTCATCACGCCTTGGGGGACGTATTGTTACAGGGTCATGCCATTTGGGTTGAAGAACGCAGGGGCAACGTATATGAGGGCAATGACTACCATGTTCCATGACATGATACACCAGGAAATCGAGGTCTATGTGGACGACGTGATCATAAAGTCGAGGAAACAATGTGACCATGTTAGGGATTTGAGGAAATTCTTCCAGAGGCTCCGCAGGTACAACCTCAAGCTTAATCCAGCAAAATGTGCGTTTGGAGTTCCATCGGGGAAGTTATTGGGATTCGTGGTAAGTCGGCGCGGTATCGAATTAGACCCGTCTAAGATCAAAGCCATCCAAGGGTTACCACCGCCAAGGAATAAGAAAGATCTGATGAGTTTGCTTGGCAGGTTGAATTACATCAGCAGGTTCATTGCCCAGCTTACAACTACTTGTGAGCCCATTTTCAAGCTGCTAAAGAAAGATGCTGCGGTCAGATGGACGGACGAATGTCAAGCAGCATTTGATAAGATCAAGAAGTATTTGGCTAGTCCACCAGTGTTGGTCCCGCCAGAGCCAGGAAAGCCCTTGATCCTTTACCTGACTGTGTTAGACAATTCGTTTGGTTGTGTACTGGGGCAGCATGACATCACAGGAAGGAAAGAGCAGGCGATTTACTACCTCAGCAAGAAGTTCACATCATATGAGGTAAAATACACTCAACTCGAGAGGACGTGTTGTGCTTTAACCTGGGTAGCGCAAAAGTTGAAACATTACTTGTCAGCATATACTACCTATCTCATCGCTCGGTTGGACCCATTGAAGTATATTTTTCAAAAGCCCATGCCTACAGGGAGACTGGCGAAATGGCAAATCCTGCTTACAGAGTTTGATATTGTCTACCTGACTCGGACCGCCATGAAAGCACAAGCGCTGGCTGATCATCTAGCTGAGAATCCCGTTGATGATGAATATGAGCCTTTGAAAACATACTTCCCGGACGAGGAGATAATGCATGTTGAAGAATTAGAACAGGTCGAGAAGCCTGGATGGAAACTTTTCTTTGATGGAGCTGCCAATGCCAAGGGTGTCGGAATAGGAGCAGTACTGATTTCTGAGACAGGGCAACACTACCCTGTCACTGCTCAACTTCGTTTCTATTGCACCAATAACATGGCTGAGTACGAAGCATGTATCATGGGATTGAGATTGGCTATAGACATGGGTGTCCAGGAAATCTTGGTCATGGGTGACTCGGATCTTCTTGTACACCAGATTCAGGGAGAGTGGGAGACACGAGATTTGAAGCTCATACCCTACCGGCAGTGTTTGCATGAACTTCGTCAAGGGTTTCAATCAATAGATTTCAAACACATTCCAAGGTTGCACAATGAGGTTGCCGACGCTTTGGCCACTTTGGCGTCAATGTTGCATCATCCGGACAAGGCTTACGTGGATCCGTTACAGATTCAGGTTCGAGATCAGCATGCCTATTGTAATATGGTGGAGGAGGAGTTTGATGGTGAGCCATGGTTCCATGATATAAAAGAATATCTCCGGATGGGAGTATACCCGACACAAGCTACAGGGGATCAAAAGAGAGCAATTCGACGCTTGGCAAGCAGATTTTTCTTCAGTGGAGGAGTATTGTACAAGAGAACTCCAGATCTTGGGTTAGTTATCATGGCTGAGGTACATGCGGGAGTTTGTGGACCTCATATGAGTGGATATATATTGGCAAAGAAGATCCTCCGAGCAGGTTATTATTGGCTTACTATGGAACGGGATTGCATCAGTTTCGTGCGCAAATGTCATCAATGTCAGATACACGGAGATTTGATTCATTCTCCACCATCTGAATTGCATACAATGTCAGCACCATGGCCGTTCGTTGCCTGGGGAATGGATGTTATTGGTCCGATTGAGCCAGCAGCCTCAAATGGGTATAGATTCATTTTGGTAGCTATTGATTATTTCACTAAATGGGTGGAGGCAAAAACCTTCAAATCCGTGACTAAGAAGGCAGTTGTCGATTTCGTACATTCAAATATCATATGCCGGTTTGGGTCCCGAAGGTAATCATCACAGATAATGGTGCCAATCTCAATAGTCATTTGATGGCCGAGACATGTCAGCAGTTTAAGATCATGCACCGCAATTCCACCCCATATCGTCCTAAGGCAAATGGGGCAGTCGAAGCAGCTAACAAGAATATCAAGAAAATACTTCGGAAAATGGTAGAAGGGTCAAGGCAATGGCATGAAAAGCTACCTTTTGCTTTGTTAGGCTATCGCACTACTGTCCGTACTTCAGTAGGAGCGACTCCCTATTCATTGGTGTATGGAACCGAAGCAGTAATACCCGCAGAGGTTGAAATCCCGTCCCTCCGAATCATCGCAGAGGCAGAGATTGATGATGATGAATGGGTTAAAGCCCGCCTGGAACAACTAAGTTTGATTGATGAGAAATGATAGGCAGCAGTGTTTCACGGTCAATTATACCAACAGAGAATGGCAAGAGCGTATAACAGAAGGTGCGTCCGCGGAAGTTCGAAGTAGGGCAGCTGGTGCTGAGCGTATCCTACCTCATTGGGCTGAGG
>NW_017696155.1:0-3353 GCF_001879085.1 Nicotiana attenuata
TTCGGTTAGTCCCGAAACTTGGGACCCAAACGGTTAAACAAAACCGGGGGGGTACCGGTTCCGTAAGTACCCCCCCCGTTTTGGAACCTTGGGTACCCTCGGTACCCACGAACGGTTTCCCAACCCCGAAACTTCGGGACCAGGTTTTTACGTCAACCGTTCCCTTAACGGTTAACTCCGGTTAAAAAAGCTACGGACTCGGAAACCCTTTCGGAAACTACGTACTTAAACCAAAACCAACGGATAGGGAGAGTAAAGTAACAGGGTAATGGTGGACGTTGGGGACCCCAGGAAACCACTACACCGTTAACGGTGGGGCTGGGTAACTTGGGCCTTTAAGGTTTCCCAGCCTTAGGTCGGTTCGTTCCATCGGATGGTTTTTGCTCGGAGGGGTCTCTCTACTTTTCTAAGTGTAGAGGACCTCAAAACTCTAAAACTTTCTCGTCCCACGAACCCCTTTACCTTCCCAATCGCCAACACCCATTCCGCCAAATCCTCACCATTCACTTCATCCAAATTTGCAAGCATGCAGTAAGGGGATCTTCAACCGTTAACGCCTCATCATCAGACTCTACAATTACGTCCACTGCATCAATAAGAGAACAATTTGCGAACTCACTTGGTTGCCTCATCGATTTCTGCACATTGAATATAATTTCTTCATCATTGAGCCTCATCTTGAGCTCCCCAGTCTCGCAATCAATCAAGGCTCTCCCCGTGGCCAAGAATGGTCGTCCTAAGATTATCGGAATTTCTTCATCCACTTTGCAATCCAAGATTACAAAATCTGCAGGGAACACGAATTTCCCTACCTGAATAAGCACATTATCAAGGATCCCAAATGGACGCTTCACAGTCCTGTCGGCCAGCTGCAACAACATAGAGGTGGGTCTAGCTCTCCCAATGCCCAACCTCTTATAAATAACCAGGGGCATAAGATTAATGCTGGCCCCTAAATCACAGAGTGCCTTAGCAAAGGCAAAGTTCCCAATAGTGCATGGAATTGTAAAGCTACCTGGATCAGATAGCTTTTCAGCAACAGGTCTAGATATCACTGCACTACAGGTCTGAGTAAGTGTCACTGTGGACAAGTCTTGAAAGTCAAACTTCCGAGACATCAAGTCTTTCATCATTTTAGCGTATCCCGGCATCTCCTTTAAAGCTTCAATCAGTGGAATGTTTACCTGGATTTGTTTGAGCATCTCCAGGAACTTTTTATACTGCTCCTTTTGATGCTTGGCCAACCTTTGTGGAAATGGTGCAGGAGGTCTTTTCTTCCCAATCATTTGAGATTTCTCTTTCTCAGCTACTGTTTCAACTACTGGCTCAGCTACTGTCTCAGTCTCTTGCTGCATATTCTTTTCTTCAAGTGCGGGCTGGACTGTTACCTCTGTCAATCCCGTAGACTCATCCAGCTCAATGGGCACTGGAATGAGTGTCTCAACTTGTATGTTTTCTCGAGCTCTCTCTTGCTCAACATCTAGATCCCTACCATTCCGGAGACTCACCGCCATCAGCTGCTTTGGGCCCTGATCTTTTGGATTGATTTGAGTATCTGCAGGTAATGTCCCTTGAGGACGATTGTTAAGTGACATTGAAATCTGGCCCACTTGTACCTCAATATTTTTGATAGCTGCATCATGTGCATCCACCCTTTCATTTATCTTAGCGTTGGACCCAATAACCTGCTGCATCATTGCTTCAAGTCTTGCAAACCCGTCTTCCTGTCTTCCACCCTGCTGTTGCTGAGGTGGGTGGTACCCTTGCTGCTGATTGTTGTACCCCTGTGGTCTAGGATATGGTGCCATGTTGTTGGGGGTCTCATGCCTCCCATGTTTCCGGCGTTATACTATGGCTGAGGTGGCCTATACTGCTGCTGAGTCTGCTGACCCCAGTTCTAATTACCTTGCCTCTGACCCCCGTAGTTAGCCACATAGTTCATATCTTCAGGGTGCTGATGATGATGATCATGTTCTGTATTCCAAGGATTACCAATTGCCTGGCTAATGCAAGATGTGCACAAGCCCCCATTGATAGTATCTACTATATGAACCTGCTGCTTCTGCCCTGATTCCTCCACCTTTTTGGTGAGGATGCTCATTTGTGTCAAGAGAGTCGCCATATTTTCAGCCATTGTATTAGAAGGATCGAGAGACACTGAGTGCACCACTGGAGTGATAGGTGCGTTCCTAGTTGTCCAACCCGAATTCTGCGCCATCTTGTCGAGCAAATTTTGACCTTCTCTCCAAGTCTTGCTCAAGAATGCCCCACCAGCAGAGGCATCTACGATATTCTTCATGCTGTCTGACAGTCCCATGTAAAATTGTTGTCCCAACATCTGTTTTGGAACACCATGGTGGGGACACATAACCAACATTCCCTTAAACCTGCCCCATGTCTCGTGTAGTGTCTCCATTGGTTTCTGTTTGAAACTCACAATCTCATCAATTTGTTGAGCAGTTTTGTTGGGCGGATGGAACTTGTTGTGAAATTACTTGACCAACTCATCCCAAGCTTCTATAGAGTTTATGGGGAGCGAGTTTAGCCAAACCTGAGCAGCTCCTGTCACCGAGAACGGAAACAATAATAGCCTGATTGCTTCCGGAGTCACGTTGGGTTGCCTTTGAGTTTTGCATATAGACAGGAAGTTCTTCAAGTGCTGCTGAGGATCTTCTGTTTGTGTCCCAGAAAAGAGTCCCTTGTTCTGCAACAAGTGTAGCATGTTATTTGTGATCTGGAACGATTCAGCTTGTATTGCGGGCACAACAATGGCAGTAGCCAAATTGTCAGCTGTTGGTTGTGCCCAGTCATATAATGCACCCTCAGGCACAGGAGGTGCCCCTTCCCTGGCATTTAAGCCAGTTTGCTCATTCCTGGCGTTTCCGTTGGGATCGTTTACGTCTCCCATGTTAATTTCAATTTTGAGTGTTTGTTGGGATTGTTGAATTCTTTTGTTGGCACGGTTCAATGCCCGGAATGTTTGCTCGGGGTCTGAGAGTCCTTCAAGTAGTTCTCCAGTCCTCGTAGACTTTCTAGGCATACACCTGAGCACCCAAATCAACAACCGTTAAATTTTCAATGAAAAATTTTGCAGAGAGAAAACTGACTACAATAAGAATCTTTGTATTTCTATCAATGGCAATTGATAATTCCGTTAACTCCCCGGCAACGGCACCAAAATTTGATCACGCCCAACTATGCCTTATAAAAAGGACTTTGCGGACATTGCAAATATAACCCGAGTATTATGCCCAGGGTCGAATCCACAAAGAGTTAACCTATCAACCACTATCTTTAGACCCACTAATTCTTCAGAACCAGCTTCCCAAATATTCAAATCTCAGTTGAATGTT
>NW_017696156.1:0-3353 GCF_001879085.1 Nicotiana attenuata
ATAAGCATGCGCAACTCATGCCGAGGTCGTACGGCCCGATCCAACATAAATGTAAAATGTGCACTGCCGAGGGTCGAACGGCACGAACCATAGATGCATCTATTACCCCGCTCGCGAACCATACATGCGACGCGATCAAATTTAAATAAGCAATCATCCTGCTCGCGAACCTTACATGCGACGCAGGTACACATAGAAATACATGCCCAAACAGCAGATTAAGAATTTATCGAGGAACATTTATCCAAATAAAAGCCAAATTCTCTTTTAACGATTTGAGAAAATGAAGTTTAATCCTTTTAGAAATTCATTTACCAGTTCGACAGGATTCAAGCAATTCAACTGTAACCAAAATTACAATTATTCCAAGTACAACATGTTTTTGGGTCCTAGACTACCCGGACAATAACATAATAGTAGCTACTCACGGACTCTCGTCACCTCGTGCGTACATAGCCCCCACAGATAGGAGCACATAACCAATTAACTCACCTATGGGGACAATTCCCTCTTACAAGGTTAGAAAGGAGACTCACCTCGCTCTGAAGTTCCAAAACCGGCATTCCACACCTTTCCGAAGACTTGAATCGATGTTAAGTACTCCAAAACTAGCCAATGATCATGCAAATTCATTAATATACGATAAAATACTCGTATTAATTCAATTTATAACAATTCCTACCCCCGATCGGAAAGTTGACAAAAATGCCCTAGGGCCCACGTGCCCGGATTTCCAAAATTTTCGAAGAATAAGTTTACCCATAGCTTCACGAGATTTTCTCTAAATTCCATACACAAAATCGTGGTCAAAATCCAAGAATACTAATTTTCTAGGTTTTCCCTCAAACCCCAAGTTGTCTACAATTTCCATGTCTAAATCCATATATAAACCTTGTATTTAACTCAAAACTAGCATAAATTTCTTACCTCGTGATGAATGACGGAACCCCCTCTTCAAAAGCTCCAAAATTTGCCCAAGCCAAGAGTAAAATGGGTGAAATGAACTCCAATCCCGATTTTTAAACATTCTGCCCAACCCAGGTCCGCCCTTCTTCGCGTTCGCGGCCTGTCGCTCGCATTCGCGAAGGACCCAGCCCCTTCGCGTTCGCATACAAGGCCTCGCGTTCGCGTAGGCCAAATGACCTCAGGCCCAGCTTTTCCTTGTACGCGTTCGCAATCTCCTCCTCGCGTTCGCGTAGTGGCTCATCCCACCCCTTCGCATTCGCGACTTCCTCTTCACGTTCGCGAAGGCCAAATCCAGCAGCCCCCCACTTTCCTCTTCGCGTTCGCGAGACACCCTTCGCGTTCGCAAAGAAGGAAACCAAATACCAGCAACCAGTAGCAGCTTTTTACCCAAATTCGACCCGTTAACCACCCGAGGCCCCCGGGGCCCCAACCAATCATACCAACTAGTCCCAAAATACATTACGGACTTGCTCGAGGCCTCAAACCACATCAAACAACACTAAAATCATGAATCGACCTCCGATTCAAGCTTTATGAACTTTAGAATTCAAACTTCTACTTTCGATGCTTAAACCTATCAAATCACGTCCGATTGACCTCAAACTTTACATACAAGTCATATTCGACATTACAGACCCACTCCAACTTCCGGAATCGGATTCCGACCCCGATATCAAAAAGTCCACTTCCGGTCAAACTTCTCAAAAACCTTCAAATTTCCATCTTTAGCCAAATGATTTCAAAATGACCTACGGACCTCCGAATTCACTTCCGATCGCACTCCCAACCCCAGAATCACCATACGGAGCTACTCCCAGACTCGGAATACCAAACGGACATCAATAACGCTGAAATGCACTTCAAGCCAAACATATGAAATTTCATCCAAAATGCTAACTTCCACAATAGGCGCCAAAATGCTCCCGGGTTATCCGAAACCCGAACCGGGCATACGCCCAAGTCCGAAATCATCATACGAACCTGCTGCAACCTTCAGACCCCGATTCCGAGGTCGTTTACTCAAAAATCCAATTCTAGTTAATTCTTTCAACTTTAAGCTTCCGAAATGGAATTCTCTTTCCAAATCAACTCCGAACTTCCCGAAATTAAATTCCGACCACGCGTACAAGCCATAATACCTGAAACGAAGCTACTCATGGCCTCAGACTGCTGAACGACGCGCTAGAGCTCAAAACGACCGGCCGGGTCGTTACATTCTCTCCCACTTAAATGTACGTTCATCCTCGAACGTCTTGAGAACTACGCTGAAGTAGTCTGAATCACTGTTTAACACCTCATGCACCTTCCCGTGCTACCACAACTCAGTTGAGCACATTAGCTCGATCAATTCTGAAGATATTTCTTTTTATTCAAGCAAATAAGCCTTAGAGCCCAATTCTAACATCCGAGATTCTCTGCCAGGCTTGTTCCAACATACGCTCACCGTATCAATAACTACACGCAGCACCGAAACATGACTGCATACCTTAGCTGAATTCACAACCTGCGCCACTTTACTCACAGGGCCACAATAACATTCTCTGATCAAATTAATCGAAATTCCACGAATCTGATGCTCTCATTGCACCTCATGACCTACATAGGTCTTGCTCTAGTTCTTACAATACCGCCATGACGGAAGAGATGTGTAGAACTTCATAACCGACTGCCGAATCAAAAATCATTGGGTCTATACTCCTGACAAGAACCATGACCTCCTTCTGAACCAAATAATGGTCTTAGTTCCTTAATATACTTCATATAGTCAGATTGCACTGATCCTAAATCCAATGATCTTGTCCCACCCAGTACGAACTACTCAGGCAATAAGCCACCCCGGACATAATCAAAAGTCTCATATGATGCCACAGTGTGCCAATAGGCTACCAATTTGAACGCGGTACAATGAAAACGATCTCTGAAAAAAGGAAATCCAATTACCTTGCTCGCGAATCATATATGCGACGCGGTCTCTACATAATTGAACTGACACCCCGCTCGCGAATCATACATGCGACGCGGGCATACAGATAATATGAGTCTTCCTCGGAAAAATAGGAGACAAAACACATAAAAACATATATAGGGAATTGAACTCAACATCATACTGTTGCGGCGCGCAACCTGCTCCAAACAACATACCCATGGCGGCGTGCCACCCGGTCCACACATAAAATTCGCATAATGAGGTACACACCGAGCTAGATTGCTCATTACAACAAGATATCGAATATCGGTCACAAGCACGCTAAGTACATAATACCATCCCTGGGGAGACATATAGCGCTATAAGCTACAAACTCAAGCACAACTGAGGTGCGATATACGATCTGAATCACAAGAGCCATTTTGCTCATATAACATCATCGCTACGCAGAACCTCAACA
>NW_017696157.1:0-3353 GCF_001879085.1 Nicotiana attenuata
GATGCCTTTACATACAGTGGTGTTCCTGGGACAGGAAAGGTAGTCTATTGGCTTAAGGGAATACCCTTGACTGATAACACAAGGCAGTCATGTTTTGCCTCTATCTTTTAGGCTTGTCAGACATTACTGATTTTGTTCCTTTTATCTGCACTATACTGCAGACAATGAGTGTACTAGCAGTAATGAGGGAATTTAAGGTGTGAAGTTGATGCAGGGAGCATTAAACCTTATTGTTTTGTGGAGATTAATGGCCTAAAATTGGCTTCACCTGAGAATATTTACAGTGTAAGTTTGAAGTTCAATCTTTCTGGCGATGCAGACGATATATGCTAATGATATGCGAAATTAAGCTAAGTATGAATGCTTGTACTAAGTTTTCTAAATGGTTAACGAGGCATTAGGGAAGTGACTTTCTCCTAGGTGAATACTTGACAGGTTCTAAAGCCTAAGGCAAAGCTGTTATGTTTGGGATTCGCGATATAGCCAATGCATGACACTACTCACTCTATACCTCTCGGTAGCTTGAGTGACTTTGCCCTAATTGACTTTCTCAAGACCAATTGGGTGTCAAAATTCTGCAAGCAATGTAGGCTCAAGTCGGGTATTACTATCTCTAGATTTAACCCTTTAATTGGGGCTATCAATCTCTTGAATACGCCCCAATTCCTTCTTGAACTGGATTTCCTAGACTCAAGCTCTCTTTCTCAAGAAGAACCCAAGTCAAATAGGCACAAATTAGTGTTTGCAACCACTAATTCAACATGGAAAGCACAAATCAGTTCAACTATCAATCACCCATAAATATCTAAGCCTTAGAACAAAAGACCTATCAAATACCCACACTAGGGTTGAGCCACAACCCTAGTTAATGGGTCTAGCTACTCATAATAATGGAAGAAAAAAGATAATTAGATGAACAATAGCCCATATAATATGATTACAAACTAAGAATTAAAGATTCAATGTTAAACCAACTATAAATTACTCAAAATAGGCTAAAATCACCGTTCACGTGCTCAGCTAAAAGTTAGATACCCTAAAAATCTGAAAAAGAGTATTTATACAAGGCTAAATTTTCTGGACAAAAATACCCCTGACGGAGGTACTGCGGACCGTGGAAAATGCACTGCGACCGCAGTGAGGCTTTTCGGCTTGAATTCTGAGTCTCTGAATCTATCCACCGCGGACCGCATGACCGCAGCCGCGATGGCTTCATCGCGGACCGCACAAAATGGATTGCGGCCACGATGGCTTCCAATCTTCAAAACTCCCAGCTCTCTGAATCTCCTCTCCGCGGATCGCATAAAATGGATTGCGGCCGCGGTGAGGCTACTGCAGCCGCGAAGCATTTACCGCGGACCGCAGTGCTTGAGCTTCCAAAATTTGTACCTCTCTGAATCTCCTCACCGCGGACCGCATAAAATGGATTGCGGCCGCGGTTGGTCTGTTGCAGCTGTAGTAAATTTTATGCTGCAGGAGTGCTTTGAATTGTTCTTGGTACTTGTGCAGGTTTCACTGCTTTTTGAGCTGGTTTTGACTTCTTGTCACTTTCTTGACCAAACCCTGCAAACAAGTACAACATGTAAGCCTTTGGGACTATTTGTATACATTTTTAATCAAAACTCAAGTAAAAAGGAGTGTAAAATGAACTAGAATCCTATCAACTCCCCCAAACTTAAGCTTTTGCTTGTCCTCAAGCAAACAAAATAAGTCCCACCTCCTTAAGAATACAACCAAGAAAATTCAACTGACCTAAAGTGACCTCATCTAGCATCAATTGAGACTAACAGTGCGACACAAAAGCATCAAGAATTGACTCAACTCATCAAGGAAACTCTTTCTACTACTTTGGTCATTGTGGAAGCCAAACTCATACTCCTCAACTCTCCATAAGAAAACCTCACTTTTAGATTGTAGCACTCAGAACGAGGATTGTGGAAAATACACTCATCTCTCTCAAGGAAAGGTCACAAGTCCGGCTCTAAGTATCATAAGCTTGCCCCTTATGTGAGTCACCACTAATGTAAGCTTCATTCAACTCAAGATCATATAGGGCTTTTGTGGAGATATAGTGAAGGCTTTTGGTTCAGGGTAGGAAATATTTGGTCTAAGTAGGTTCCATCTTCTCTTAAGCACTTCATTTGCTTCATTTTGGCACACATTCTCTTGATTTTTTGAGTCATTTATTTCTTTCTTAGGGATTAGAGACACAGTGTCACTCTTTCTTGATCATTTCAAAACTTTTTCTCCTTTTTACACTTTCCACGCCTTTCATCACTTCACTTTTATTGAATCCCTTCATTTCTTCTATATTGTTCATTCCTTTTGACTTTTTTGATTTTCTTTCTTTTTCTTTTTGCCTTTCCTTTTCTTCGTTTTTGCACCTTTTACCACTTTGTTGCATTCCTCGTCTCTCCCCCCAAACTTATGCTTTTGCCTTGTGCTAAGGAAAGATAGGGTGCCAAGAGAGGGTCTTTTTAAAACGGATAAAGTCTTGTATCATGGTTTTTTTGAAGGAAAAAGGGCTATGGCTCAAAGGGGTTGACTGGGGATATTATCATTGGTAGGCTATGGATGTTTTCAAGATAACCTTCGGATCAAGGAGAGCCTATAATCACTTCTCAAGTCAAACTACACTTAGGATTTCGCCTAGACAAACATCCAGGGCAAGTTCTAGACTCAATGGTACGGGACTTGGACTTGCAATTCAAATTCTCACCACACAAGCTATAGGATTGCTAAAGAGACAGAGTCGAAGGCCCACAACGACCTTAGCTAAGATTTGAGCAACACACATGGTTCCGAAAAACCACTTGATGATTGTCGGCCAACACAAGAGTCTCAAGGTCACAACTATCACCATCCTATACACACCAATTTGTTTTTGACCATAAGATCAAAGGCAAATGTGTTAGGCCCAAGTGAAGCTTTGCCTGAGGCACTATTACTCACTAGCTACTATTTAGATAAAAACAAAAAAGAAAACAGACTCAAACCCTTAAGAAGGTTTTCATGCCATCTATCATCGGGAAGAGCCACCCGGTTCACACAAATTCAACCTTTGGAAAGAACCATGGCATTAAGAAAACCAAAGGCTTATTGCACGCAAAATTCAAAATAAGAAGCTACGAAAATGAAGTAAGAAGCAATGAAAGAAAATGCAGAAAGTAAAATGAATATGTACAATAGGGGATATAGACGAATATATAATAGAGGGAATGAATATATACATAAGAAAGTAACTTTATATACAGACCAAAGTTGCAAAGTACGAAAAGTGAAATAAACTGGTAAAATTATGTACATACCAAAAGTGAAAATCAAAGCATAATAAAACGAAAATAGTATCATAT
>NW_017696158.1:0-3352 GCF_001879085.1 Nicotiana attenuata
GGAGACCTTTTTTGTAGTTAAAAAAATTCTGCATAGCCTAAATTTTCTCCCCTAGGAGTATTAAATGTGTTTATTTTGTAGTTAATACCTTTTATGTTTAGGAGATCTTTTTGGTTAAATTTTTTTGCTTAAATCGCACACACAATTTTCTTTTTGGTTAGGAGTCTTTATTATCTGATAAAATTCACAGTACGCGCCCTAATCTCAATATGTAAGTATACTTACCAAAAGTTATATTCGAGTATAAAATAAAAACTTTAAATTTTTGAAATTGATGTATATTGATCCTATATATAGCTAACTCAATAAAGGAAGAAATTGTACCCTATAAAATTCCCCAATCATCATTCAATATATTCGAATTAAACTGTCACGACCCAATTTCCATACCCGGTCGTGATGGCGCCTCTCGTGAAGACAAGGCCAGCCAATTAACTCCAATTCGTTACCTTAACAATTATTAGACATAAATGAATAGAAAAATATAACCTAACAATATAATAACGGATATTTACAACCCAACTAAACCCGACCGGGGTGTCACAAGTCACGAGCATCTAAAAAAGACCGCACACTACTAAAGGACCAAAATAATATACAAAGTAAAATTTGGGAATCAAAGGACATAGTCCGGTGCCGCGAACGCCGGCGGTTACCTTGTTCAGCTACAATGGCAATACCTTCAATCCGCTAATAACCCGCTACCGGGTGAACGATACCTGCAACTGCACACGAGGTGCAGGGAGTAAAGTGAGTACTCCAACTCAGTGAGCAATAAGAGTAAATAATATCTGAACGGTAAGAAATCACGTAAAACACTTCATCATGCTATATGGGACAGAGCAAATCCTTGAGAAAAATAGTAATTCCGTGAAAATCCTTTAGAAAATATATGGACCCAGTTAAATACCTCTTTTAAAAATACCCTTTTCCAACAGTTAAGCAAATGAATGCGTAATCAGATAGTGCAAGTCCGCACATAAGTCAGCCCCTCGGGCACATCACTCCATTAACAAATAACACCAGGGTATCTGGTAACCAATGCAAGAAATGGCATGGATGCCAATGATATGAGAGTGCTGAATGTCATGCCACATAGTACAAACAGGAACCAATGCATGAATGCAATGCAATGCACATGACCGATACACTCAGGTACCCACTGCGGCGTGCAGTCCGAGCCAACCATGTATTTAACGTCGACGGCGCTCACTGGGGGTGTGTACAGACTCCGGAGGGGCTCCTACAGTCCAAGCGCAATATCAAGTCATCTCGTGGCGTCAATCACATTCCTGATCAGTCATTGTTACCTGACCGGTCAGTCATTGTTACCTGACCAATTTACATCATACAGTGTCATTGTTACCACTGTTTCAAGTCACATCATACAGTGTCATTGTTACCACTGTTTCAAGTCACTGCTGCGGCGCGCAGCCCGATCCCTGCTCAGTCCAGAAATGCACATAAGCCACTTGGACAATATTAAAATAATGGTTCTTAGCTCAAAAACGTCAATAAAAATATTGTTTAAGTTTTCAAATCTTGGAAAAAATGGCTGAGTTTGCAAAATCGTATCAAAATCCTGGACCGAGATCAAATGATATGCAAAGTAATGCAAATACAGTGATACCAATCCCCGAAGGATTCAAATAATCGGCACGAAGCCCAACACATGGCAATCAGCCCAAATTATGATGATAACAAGTAGTTTCATTCAAATACGCGGTGAAAAATTAACAACCGGGACGGACCAAGTCACAATCCCCAACGGTACTCTACCCCACGCTCATATCCGGCATGCAAGTCACCTCAATACAGCACTATGATGTGCAAATCCGGGGTTTCAAACACTCAGGATATCATTTACAAGTATTACTCACCTCGAACCGGCGAAATCTCTAGCTCGCGACGCCTTTGCCCCTCGAATCGGCCTCCATGCGCGTCGAATCTAACAAAATCAGAGTGAATACATTACAATATGCCAAGGGAACAATACCCAATCGAAAACAGCCAAGAAATAGCAGAAATCTCGAAACTAGCAAAACCCGAGCCCCGGGCCCGCTTCTCGAAAAATTACAAAATTTACATTACCGTGTTCCTCGTCTCGCCACGAGTCCATACATACCAAGAACTCCCAAATCCGAGCTCAAATGACCTATCAAATCCCAATTTGAAATATCAAAAACTCAAGCCCTAGCTTTACCCCTTTTTAATGAATTCCAACCAATTTCCATGTTAAATCTATCAAAGTTCCATGTATTTAGGCCAAGGGACTTACCTCCAATCACACCTAGTCGAAATCCCCCTTCAATTCCGTCCAATAGCTCCCAAGCTCGCTTAAAAATGGTGGAAATAACATAGCCCTCGCGGAACAAAATGAATATAAAACTCCTACTGGCTTCAGGGGTTTCCGCTTCTGCGGTCCCCACGCCCGCTTCCGCGCAACCGCTTCTGCGGTTTTTTGTCCGCTTATGCGGAATTTCATTAAAACTCAAGGGCTGCTTCTGCGACACAAATTTCCGCTTCTGCAGAAGCTCACCTCCTGGCCAAACCCGCTTCTGCGACCGCCTGTCCGCTTCTGCGGACTCGCTTAAGCGAAAAGTGTTCCGCTTCTGCGGAACTGCCCAACTCCACTCCAGACCGCTTTTGCGACCAAGATTACGCTTCTGCGGAACCGCTTATGCGGTCCATTTCCGCAGAAGCGAACATACCAGATACCAGCAAAATCTGCCATTTCCTCAACTTGAATTTCATCCCGATAGCCATCCGAAATCACCCCGAGGCCCCCGGGACCTCAACCAAAAGCACCAACATGTCTTAAAACATCATACGAACTTGCTCCAATCATCAAAACACACCTAACAACACTAAAATCATCAATTCACATCGGATTCAAGCCTAAGTTCTTCAAGAATTTCCGAAATGCACTTTCGATCAAAAACCCAACCAAATCACCTCCGAATCATCTGAAATTTTGCACACACATTCAAAATCACTTAACGAAGCTACTGCAATCTCGGAATTCCATTCCGACCCCCGGTACAAATCTCACCTACCAACCGAAATTCGCCAAAATACCAACTTCGCCAATTCAAGCCTAATTCTACACCGGACCTCCAAAATCACTGCCGATCACTCTCCTAAGTCACAAATCATCCCCCGAAGCTAACCGAATCACCGGAAATCACATCCGAGCCTTCTAACTCATAAGTCAACGTCCGGTTGACCTTTCCAACTTAAGCCTTCCTTAAAGAGACTAAGTGTCTCATTTCCTATCCAAACCAATTCAATTCAACTATAACACACTCGTTGCTGATAATGAAACATGAAGAAGCAATAAATGGGGAAAAAA
>NW_017696159.1:0-3352 GCF_001879085.1 Nicotiana attenuata
CCTAAGGAACCATAGTCACCGCCCCCCATGACCAAATTACATTTTTTGGCATTTTAAGGCAATTAAACTGGAATTCCGCCAGTCGTACCTTTATTTTCACCTGCCATGGTCCAAGCCCGATGCCGTGGGACGGAGCTGGAACCGGATCGCTTAATATTTGTCCGGGACATCAATACGACCTAATGATCCGTATTCACCGCCCTGCCATGACCAAATTACATTTTTTGGCATTTTACAGCAATTAAACTGGAATTGCGCCAGCCGTGCCACTATTTTCGCATGCCATGGCCCAAGCCTGACACCGTGGGACGGAGCTGGAGCCGGATCGCCTAATATTGGTCCGGGATATCAAATACGACCTAAGGAACCATAGTCACCGCCCCTCCATGACCAAATTATATTTTTTTGTATATTACGACAATTAAACTGGAATTCCGAAAGTCGAGTCTGTATTTTCGCCTGCCATGGCCGAAAGCCTACGCCGTGGGACGGAGCCGGAACCGGATCACCTAATATTTGTTCGGGACATCAAATACGACCTAAGGAACCATAGTCACCGCCCTGCCATGACCAAATTACATTTTTTGGCATTTTACGGCAATTAAACTGGAATTGCGCCAGCCGTGCCACTATTTTCGCCTGCCATGGCCCAAGCCTGACACCGTGGGACGGAGCTGGAGCCGGATCGCCTAATATTGGTCCGGGATATCAAATACGACCTACGGAACCATAGTCACCGCCCCTCCATGACCAAATTATATTTTTTTGTATATTACGACAATTAAACTGGAATTCCGAAAGTCGAGTCTGTATTTTCGCCTGCCATGGCCGAAAGCCTACGCCGTGGGACGGAGCCGGAACCGGATCACCTAATATTTGTTCGGGACATCAAATACGACCTAAGGAACCATAGTCACCGTCCTGCTATGACCAAATTACATTTTTTCGCATTTTACGGCAATTAAACTGGAATTCCGCCAGTCGTGCCTCTATTTTCACCTACCATGGCCCAAGCACGACGCCGTGGGACGGAGTCGGAACCGGATCGCCTAATAATTGTTCGGGACATCAAATACGACCTAAGGAACCATAGTCACCGCCCCGCCATGACCAAATTATTTTTTTCGCATTTTACGGCAATTAAACCGGAATTCCGAAATTGGAGTCTGTATTTTCGCCTGCCATGGCCCAAGCCCGACGCCGTGGGATGGAGCCGGAACCGGATCGCCTAATATTTGTTCGGGACATCAAATATGACCTAAGGAACCATAGTCACTGTCCCACCATGACCAAATTACATTTTCGGCATTTTACGGCAATTAAACTAGAATTCCCCTAGTCGTGCCTCGATTTTCGCCTGCCATGGCCCAAGCTCGACGCCGTGGGACAGAGCCGGAACTGGATCACTTAATATTTGTCCGGGATATCAAATATGACCTAAGGAACCATAGTCATCGCCCCGCCATGACCAAATCATATTTTTTGGCATTTTACGGAAATTAAACTGGAATTCCGCCCGTCGTGCCTGTATTTTCGCCTGCCATGGCCCAAGCCCGAAGCCGTGGGACGGGGCCGGAGCCGGATCGCCTAATATTTGTTAGGGATATCAAATACGACCTAAGGAACCATATTCACCGCCTCGCCATGACAAAATTACATTTTTTGGCATTTTACGGCAATTAAACTGGAATTTCGCTAGTCGTGCCTCTATTTTCGCCTGCCATGGCCCAAGCCCGATGCCGTGGGATGGAGCCGGAACCGAATCACCTATTATTTGTCTGGGAAATCAAATACGACCTAAGCAACCATAGTCACCGCCCCGCCATGACCAAATTACATTATTTGGCATTTTACGGCAATTATACTGGAATTCCGCAAGTCGTGCCTGTATTTTCGCCTGCCAAGGCCCAAGCCCGACGCCGTGGGACGGAGCCAATACCGGATCGCCTAATATTTGTCCGAGACATCAATATGACGTAAGGAACCATTTTCACCGCCCCGCCATGATCAAATTACATTTTTTTGGCATTTTACTGCAATCAAACTGGAATTGCGCCAGCCGTGCCACTATTTTCGCCTGCCATGGCCCAAGCCCGACGCCGTAGGACGGAGCCAGAACCGGAACCGGATCGCCTAATATTTGTTCGGGACATCAAATACGACCTAAGGAACCATAGTCACCGTCCTGCTATGACCAAATTACATTTTTTCGCATTTTACGGTAATTAAACTGGAATTCCGCTAGTCGTGCCTCTATTTTCACCTACCATGGCCCAAGCACGACGCCGTGGGACGGAGTCGGAACCGGATAGCCTAAAATATTAGTTCGGGACATCAAATACGACCTAAGGAACCATAGTCACCGCCCCGCCATAACCAAATTATTTTTTTCGCATTTTACGGCAATTAAACCGGAATTCCGAAAGTGGAGTCTGTATTATCGCCTGCCATGGCCCAAGCCCGACGCCGTGGGATGGAGCCGGAACCGGATCGCCTAATATTTGTTCGGGACATCAAATATGACCAAAGGTACCATAGTCACTGCCCTACCATGACCAAATTACATTTTTGGCATTTCACGGCTGTTAAACTGGAATTCCGCCCGTCGTGCCTGTATTTTCCCCTACCATGGCCCAAGCCCGACGCCGTGGGACGGAGCCGAAACCGGATCGCCTAATATTTGTCTGGGATATCAAATACGACCTAAGGAGCCATAGTCTCTGCCCGCCATGACCAAATTACATTTTTTAGCATTTTACGGCAATTAAACTGGAATTCCGCCACTCGTGCCTGTATTTTTGCCTGCTATGGCCCAAGCCCGACGTCGTGGGACGGAGCCGGAACCGGATCGCCTAATATTTCTCCGGGACATCAAATACGACCTAAGGAACAATAGTCACCGCCCCGCCATGACCAGTTTTTTTGGCATTTTACGATAATTTAACTTGAATTCCGCCAGTCGTGCTTGTATTTTCGCCAGCCGTGGGCCAAGCCCGACGCTGTGGGACGGAGTCGGAACCGGTTCTCCTAATATTTGTTCGGGACATCAAATACAACCTAAGGAACCATAGTCACTACCGCCATGACAAAATTACATTTTGTGGCATTTTACGGCAATTAAACTGGAATTTCGCCTGCCATGGCGCAAGCCCGACGCCGTGGGACGGAGCCGGAACCGGACCGCTTAATATTTTTTCGAGACATCAAATACGACCTAAGGAACCATAGTCACCACCCGCCATGACAAAATTACATTTTTTTGCAATTTACGACATTAAATTAGAATTCCGCCCATCGTGCCTCTATTTTCGCCTGCCATGGACCAAGCCCGATGCCGTGGGACGGAGCCAGA
>NW_017696160.1:0-3352 GCF_001879085.1 Nicotiana attenuata
TCCAGTTCCGGCTTTGTCCCACGGCGTCGAGCTTGGGCCATGGCAGGCGAAAATCGAGGCACGACTAGGGGAATTCTAGTTTAATTGCCGTAAAATGCCAAAAATGTTATTTGGTCATGGCGGGCCAGTGACTGTAGTTCCTTAGGTCGTATTTGATGTCCCGAACAAATATTAGGCGATCCGATACCGGCTCCGTCCCACGGCGTCGGGCTTGGGCCATGGCAGGCGAAAATACATGCACGATGGGCGGAATTCCAGTTTAACTGCCGTAATTTGCCAAAAAATGTAATTTGGTCAAGGCCGGGCAGTGACTATGGTTCCTTAGGTCGTATTTGATGTCCTAGATAAATATTAGGCGATCCGGTTCCGGGTCCGTCCCACAGCGTCGGGCTTGGCCCATGGCAAGCGAAAATACAGGCACGACTAGCGGAATTCCAGTTTAATTGCGGTAAAATGCAAAAAAATATAATTTGGTCATGGCGGGGCGATGACTATGGTTGCTTAGGTCGTATTTGATTTCCCAGACAAATAATAGGTGATTCGGTTCCGGCTCCGTCCCACGGCGTCGGGCTTGGGCCATGGCAGGCGAAAATAGAGGCACGACTAGGGGAATTCTAGTTTAATTGCCGTAAAATGCCGAAAATGTAATTTGGTCATGGTGGGACAGTGACTATGGTTCCTTAGGTCATATTTGATGTCCCAAAAAAATACTAGGTGATCCGATTTCGGCTCCATCCCACGGCGTCGGGCTTGGGCCATGGCAAGAGAAAATACAAGCACGACGGGCGGAATTTCAGTTTAATTGTCGTAAAATGCCAAAAAATGTAATTTGGTCAAGGCTGGGCGGTGACTATGGTTCTTTAGGTCGTATTTGATGTCCGGGATAAATATTAGGCGATCCGGTTTCGGCTCCGTCCCACAGCGTCGGGCTTGGCCCATGGCAGGGGAAAATAGAGGCACGACTGGCGGAATTCCAGTTTAATTGCCGTAAAATGCAAAAAAATGAAATTTGGTCTTGGCGGGGCAGAGACTATGGCTCCTTAGGTCGTATTTGATGTCCCAGACAAATATTAGGCGATCCTGTTTTGGCTCCGTCCCACGGCGTTGGGCTTGGGCCATGGCAGGCGAAAATACAGGCACGACGGGCGGAATTCCAGTTTACTTGCCGTAAAATGCCAAAAAATATAATTTGGTCATGGCAGGGAGGTGACTATGGTTCCTTAGGTCGTATTTGATGTCCAGAACAAATATTAGGTGATCCGGTTCCGGCTCCGTCCCACGGCGTAGGGCTTGGGCCATGGTAGACGAAAATACAGACTCGACTTTCGGAATTCCAGTTTAATTATCGTAAAATGCAAAAAAATATAATTTGGTCATGGCGGGGCGGTGACTATGGTTCCTTAGGTCGTATTTGATGTCCCGAATCAATATTAGGCGATCCGGCTCCGGCTCCGTCCCACGGCGTCGGGCTTGGGTTATGGCAGGCGAATAGTGGCACGGCTGGCGCAATTCCAGTTTAGTTGCTGTATAATGCCAAAAAATGTAATTTGGTCATGGAGGGGCGGTGACTATGGTTCCTTTGTTCGTATTGATGTCCCGGACAAATATTAAGAGATCCGGTTCCAGCACCGTCCCACGGCGTCGGGCTTGGGCCATGGCAGGTGAAAATAGAGGCACGATTGGCGAAATTCCAGTTTAATTGCCGTAAAATGCCAAAAAATTTAATTTGGTTGTGGGGGGCGGTGACTATGGTTCCTTAGGTCGTATTTGATGTCCCAGACAAATATTTGGTGATTCGGTTCTGGCTCCGTCCCACGGCATCGGGCTTGGTCCATGGCAGGCGAAAATAGAGGCACGATGGGCGGAATTCTAATTTAATTGCCGTAAAGTGCCAAAAATGTAATTTTGTCATGGCGGGTGGTGACTATGGTTCCTTAGGTCGTATTTGATGTCTCGAAAAAATATTAGGCGGTCCGGTTTCGGTTCCGGCTCCGTCCCACGGCGTCGGGCTTGCGCCATGGCAGGCGAAAATATAGGCACGACAGGCAAAATTCCAGTTTAATTGCCGTAAAATGCCACAAAATGTAATTTGGTCATGGCGGCAGTGACTATGGTTCCTTAGGTCGTATTTGATGTCCCGAACAAATATTAGGAGAACCGATTCCGACTCCGTCCCACAGCGTCGGGCTTGGCCCACGACTGGCGAAAATACAAGCACGACTGGCGGAATTCAAGTTTAATTACCGTAAAATGCCAAAAAAACTGGTCATGGCGGGGCGGTGACTATGGTTCCTTAGGTCGTATTTGATGTCCCAGAGAAATATTAGGGGATCCGATTCCGGCTCCGTCCCACGGTGTCGGGCTTGGGCCATAGCAGGCGAAAATACAGGCACGAGTGGCGGAATTCCAGTTTAATTGCTTTAAAAAGCTAAAAAATGTAATTTGGTCATGGCGGGCGGTGACTATGGTTCCTTAGTTCGTATTTGATGTACCAGATAAATATTAGACGATCCGGTTTCGGCTCCATCCCACAGCGTCGGGCTTGGCCCATGGCAGGCAAAACTACAGGCACGACTGGCGCAATTCCAGTTTAATTGCCGTAAAATGCAAAAAAATGTAATTTGGTCATGGCGGGGCAGAGACTATGGCTCCTTAGGTCATATTTGATATCCCAGACAAATATTAGGCGATCCGGTTTCGGCTCCGTCCCACGGCGTCGGGCTTGGGCCATGGCAGGGGAAAATACAGGCACGACGGGCGGAATTCCAGTTTAACAGCCGTAAAATGCCAAAAATGTAATTTGGTCATGGCAGGGCGGTGACTATGGTACCTTTGGTCATATTTGATGTCCCGAACAAATATTAGGCGATCCGGTTCCGGCTCCATCCCACGGCGTCGGGCTTGGGCCATGGCAGGCGAAAATACAGACTCCAATTTCGGAATTCCGGTTTAATTGCCGTAAAATGCGAAAAAAATAATTTGGTCATGGCGGGGCGGTGACTATGGTTCCTTAGGTCGTATTTGATATGCCGAACAATTATTAGGCGATCCGGTTCCGACTCCATCCCACGGCGTCGTGCTTGGGCCATGGTAGGTGAAAATAGAGGCACGACTGGCGGAATTCCAGTTTAATTGCCGTAAAATGCGAAAACATGTAATTTGGTCAAGGAGGGGCGGTGAATATGGTTCCTTAGGTCGTGTTTTATGTCCCGGACAAATATTAGGCAATCCAATACGGCTTCGTCCCATGGCGTCGGCCTTGGGCCATGGTAGGCCAAAATACAGGCACAACTGGCGGAATTCCAGTTCAATTGCCGTAAAATGCCAAAAAATGTAATTTGGTCATGGCGGG
>NW_017696161.1:0-3352 GCF_001879085.1 Nicotiana attenuata
GCATAGCCTGTCTTGGTTCAGCCGTAGTTGAACTGTTTGGTGAAGGCGCATAGCCTGTCTTGGTTCAACCGTAGTTGAACTGTTTGGGGAAGGCGCATAGCCTGTCTTGGTTCAATCGTAGTTGAACGTTTTGGCGAAGGCGCATAGCCTGTCTTGGTTCAACCGTAGTTGAACTTTTTGGCGAAGGCGCATAGCCTGTCTTGGTTCAACCGTAGTTGAACTGTTTGGTGAAGGCGCATAGCCTGAGTCCCGGTTCAACCGTAGTTGAACTTTTTTGGTTAAGGCGCATAGCCTGTCTTGGTTCGTGGGTTTTTGGGAGCTGAAGCTCGGTTTTGATTCGGGATCTTGAGCAGCTTAATCGTTATCTTCCCAACCAGGGTATGTAGGCTGTCTCGAAGCGATTCTCGATTCGAGATTCCTCCGTGCTGGTTTCCGGCTGGAGCCCTTATCAGGGATGTGGGAGATCTCTTACGAAGATTCTCCCCAAAGAGGGGGGGGGGGGGCTTCTTCTTCTTGTTTGCACCATCCGATAGATGAGAGACAGAGGAACTGGATCTCGATTCGAGATCTTCGAGTTCCATCGGCCTGATATGCCGCTTTGGCTTGTTTAAGCTGGGTTGTTCTTCCTTTTCCGGCGTTTCTTTCCTTTTGGTCCATGGAAGAACTACGCGATTTTGCTATGAAATCCCCACAGACGGCGCCAAATTGTTTGCTCAAAAGTTATCGTGTGCTTTATGAGTGCAAAACAATACAAATAAGTTACGGAAAAATCATAGCAAATCGTAATAATCCATTGGACCAAGCGAAGAACATGAAAATAAGTACTCAAGGTTAGGAGGAGAAATCTTAACAGCTTTTATTGACAATATTGGTTTGGTCTGCCTCTCCATGAAGAGGTTCAGAGCCTTACAATGGTGTTTTCTCTTCCCATAAGATGGGTATATTTTTCTCTTCTCTCTCTCTTTTGTGAATAGTGGTGAAGAAGCAGCCCCCTTTCTAGGGCTTCCGCTCTTAGTATTTATAGATGTGAGCTTCCTGAGCTGGCAATAAATCGCCGTGGCCACGCTGAGGTTCCGTCCCCATGGGGGAATGAATGGGCCGTGCCCTCGTAGATTAAATCAGACAAGAGTCGAATCCTGTTATGAATAAGTGGCCATACCACTTATTAATTATGAATTAGCTCAAGACGAGATTAACTCCGTTAATTATCGTGAGATCGGATTCTGACCCATACATAACTGATTCTAAGATTACAGGTAAATTGAGTTAAATTAAGATAGAAATATTCGGATTAACAAAATAAATAGAGAAAAATAAAAATAAAAACGAGGTTACTTTTAATACCACGTGAAAGAATCTGAACGTCCAATTCAAAACCTTGTAACAATGAGTTGATCAATAGCCTAATACCGTTATAATTCTCTTGAAAATCCATTATATAACCAATGAGTGATAAGTATATCCTTTAAACACAACCATAAAAAATGGGGAAATATTTGCTAAAAAAAAAATGAAAACTTTCTATATTTTCCAAACATCAAATTTTATGACGGATTTAAAGTACGGTAAAAACTTATCCGCACCGGGTGTTTACACCAAACCAATAGATACATGATATGTGTTTTGAATATGGACTTCAATCATTTAACCATGGTAAATTATATGCATTCTCATCTAATTAAATTAATGAACCATGATGAGTTAATATAGTTTGGTGTAAACACCCGGTGTGGGTAAGTATTTACCAGTAAGGTACTCTATGTAGTCGATAATTATAGGAATTTCACAAGAAACGGAGTATCTCTTACCTAGCTAGGTTAATTACTCTAATTTTAGAGGGGACAGATTTTAACTAATTGAGAATATTAGAAAATGAGAAGAATCATTTTTTTTCTTTTTAAAGTATTTATTGTTCCCCCTTTACCATTCTTTTTACTTTTTTCGCTTATGATCACCTTTCTTCTTCCTCTTTCCTTGAATTATAATAAAGATCAAGACGAGTAATTTCACGTTTATGTATCTCCCTACGTTATCACTAACATCAAATCTAAGCAACTTAAATTGCTCTATTTTGAAAAGAACAAAAAAATAAAAATGGAGAAGCATACGAATTGATTATGTTTAAAAATGAAAAGAATGATGTTGTATTCTCGAATTATTTGACAGATGAAAATGTAGTTTTTGATTATAATTGTCCAATTACTAGGAAACCTATTTTTACTTAAGAGTCCGAGTCTGACTAGGGGTGGGCATAATTTGTTAAATACCGAATTACCGTACCGAAACCGAAAATTTTGGTATTTGGTATACGGTATTTTGGTATTTGGTTTAAGTTTTTAAAAAAATTGGAATTAGGTATGGTATTTGGTATTTTAAGATAAAACACCGAAATACCGATACCATATCGAAATATATATTATATTACACAAAACATATATTATCAATTATAACATAAATAAAAATAAATCTAAAATTTTACTTTCCTTTATTCTCAAAGTTCATCAATTAACTCTAAATAAGTAACAATCAATTAACTCTAGACAAGTAACAAGACACTTCTAATGATCAAATATTCTTTTATGTACTATTTTCTCTATTTGGGTCGATATATGCTAGTTTTGGACAAAATTTTTGTCAACAAATATTTTTAGTTTTGTATTTTTGAGTACTTTAATTAAGAATATTAGAGTGTATGGCTCTATCCACTAGTTAGTATTCAAACCGAGTAAACCGAAGTTACCGAACCGAATCAACCGAAACCGAAAGGAGAAAAATCGAATCATACCGAATTTAATTAGGTACGGTATTGGTATAGGATTTTAAGAAACTGAATACCGAAAATACCAAACCGAAATGTTTGAATACCGTACCGTACCAACCGACGAACACCCCTAAGTTCGACTATTGAATCGGAAAAAAAAGACTGTCGTGTGCAAGTCGGCTTGGGAAAACACAAGTTTAATATGTCTTTCTTGATCTTTTATATATTTGAATGAATGTCTTTGTCGAGTTGGTTGGCATCGATCACTCTCTCATTTCTGTCTTTCATTGTCCACCTGCGCCTGAGAAGATACACACTAACCCACTCTGTTATTACACCACCATTAATTAATATTGCTTAATGATAACTAAATGACACGTATTATCACTTTAATTTGTAACTCTTAATAGATTATCTTACTTGGTTGATGTAAATACCAAATTCAGATATTTTTATTTTTATTTTAATGTGGTAATTACTCATGTTAAGTACTACTCAAAAGAGAGAGCAAAGCTAGGGTATTAACTGAATTAAAGTGCCAAAGAAAATTAGTTATATCAAAGACTTTTGCCCAAAAAAAAAAAGGGGAGG